>NC_061112.1:29131887-29314343 GCF_002878395.1 Capsicum annuum | reverse complement strand
AAATCTAACCGAAAATAGCAAAAAAGTATTAAGAACTAATAAACCTATAGAAGGAACATCATCGACAACAACTAAACTAACACCTATAGAACTATTAAAAAAATATGAAACAGCTATAAAAGATGAATTTGGTAGTACGACAACGATCGAAGAAGAACAAAATGAAGAAAAAGATACAAATAGAAATTTAATGTTAAAATTAGCAATATGTAATATGTGTTATATAGATGAATATACTTGCGCATTTAAAGAATATTATTACAAAGGAGCATATAGTATAGAAGAAAGTAAAGAAATAAGAAAATTATATTTTAATAAATTACCCGAACCATTTAGTTCGAAAATAATAAAAAGTTGGGAAGAAGCAAAAATAGTAGATACGTTAGGAGCAAGAATAAAATATTTACAACAATGGTATAGAAATTTATGTGAAAAATATAGAGAAGAATTAAAAATGGAAAAAACATTAATAAGAAATTTAGCTTGTTGCAAAAATAAAATAGCACCGCAATTTGGATGCGAAGAAAGATATTATAAGAAAAGAAAAAGACATAAGAAATATAAGAAATATAAAAAATCAAAATATAAATATAAAAAACCAAGAAAAAGATATTATGTAAAAAATTACAAACATAAAAGACCATATAGAAAAAAGAAATCTATAAAAGAATGTACTTGTTATAATTGTGGAAAGTTAGGACATTTAGCTAGAGATTGTAAATTACCTAAAAATCCAAAAAATAAACAAATATCAGAAATAAAAATAGAAAATACCGAATACATGCAGATAGATTATATAGATTATGAATTAGAAAGTGAAGATAGTATATATGAAATTTCAGAAAATGAAACAGATAATGAACTAGATAGCGAAATAGATGAATCAAATGACTGAAGAAGATATAAAAATAATAACAAAGGAAGAATATTTAAATGATGAAGGAACGGAACAAAAAATAATATTTGACAGTAATATATTTGATGAAATAAAAGGAAAAGAATTAGATTTAAGTGTAGACAAAATATTTAAAATACCAACAATAAAAAATATTTTTACTAGGAAAAAAGATGAATATTATGTAGTATGTCAAAAAGAACATGTAATAGATTGCAGATATGCAAAAGGAAAAGCTAGTATACCACTAGTAACAAAAAGAATAATTAATAAAGAAATAAATGATATAAAAAGTAAAGGAGATCCAATAAAATATGTACACCTTGGAGGTACAGAGATATTAATAAAAGCATGTTTTAGAGAAGGAATAGATACACCAATAGAATTATATTTAGCAGACGATAGAATTATAAAACCTATAGAAAAAAGCATAATAACTGCCGTAAAAGGAAATCTAATATACCAAAAATTTAAATTTATAATAAGTGCGAATTATTCAGTAGCAGTAACAGATAGGAATATAGATAAATCACTAGTATTATATTGGAAAATATCAGGAATAGAGTTAACCCCAGGAAGTAAAATATTTACAGCACGATGTAAAAATCTATATGTATTAACAACAAAACATAAAATAACAGGCAAAAATAAGATTAACAAAATACAAATAGAAAGCCCATTCGAACAAATAGTAAAAACAATAGATTATAATGATTATACCTATAGAGACATAGATACAGAAGAAAATTTAGAAATAGTAAATGATAGAATAAGTACAACGAAAAGAATAGCTAATGAAAAGCCAGAATCATCAAGCTCATCGAAAAGAACAAGTTATGAAACAAACTCAATAAGTAACTTAAATCAATATTATATAACGGGAAAAATAAATGAAAAAGAATATTTAATACTTTTGAATACAGGACAAGAAGAAAATTATATAGCAAAATATCTAGTAAAAAACGAAGAAATAAAAACCGACAATAATATATGCCCAGATTTACCGAGAAGTTTAATAAATAATAAAAATCTAGCAGAAAAAGAAATAATATTAGGAGTTAGAAAAATGAAAATAGAATTCGAAGTAAAGGAGGAAATGCAAAAAGCAGATATAATATTAGGAATAAAATGGTTAGAACAAGTAAAACCATATAATATAGAACATACACAATTAACCTTAACATATAACCAAGAAAAGTTATTCTTAAAAAGAGCCTTAACATGAAATGAAGATACATGTATTAATGAAGATAGTAGTAGAAGGATATTACAGTAGATATTATACGCCTATGATAGATACAGGAGCAGAAGCTAATTTATGTAGATATAATTGCTTACCAGAAAGCAAATGGGATAAACTAAAAACACCAATAATAGTTAAAGGATTTAATAATGAAGGAAGCTTAATTACTTATAAAGCTAGGAATGTAAAAATACAAGTATGGGATAAGATATTAACAATAGAAGAAATTTATAACTATGAATTAACATCAAAAGATATACTTTTAGGAATGCCATTTTTAGATAAATTATACCCACATATAATAACTAAAACAGACTGGTGGTTTACAACACCATGCAAACAAAAAGTAAGAGCAAAAAGAGTTAATAATAAAATAAGAAAGAAAACTGATTGGATAAAAGGAAGTGAAAAAATTACACAAAAATTAGAAAATATAAAAAATACTGAAGATACAATAGAATTAGTAATATTTTCGATAAATAAAACAGAAATAACTATATTTTCAATAAATAAAATAGAAATAATCCAGAAAAAATTAGAACAATTATATAGTGAAGATCCATTAAAAGGATGGGAAAAACATAAAACTACTATAAAAATTGAATTAATAGATAAGAACAGCATAATAACACAAAAACCATTAACATATAATTTTGATGATTTAAAAGAATTTAAAATGCACATAGATGAATTATTAGAAAAACAATATATACAAAAAAGTAATAGTAAACATAACAGTCCAGCATTTATAGTAAATAAACATAGTGAACAAAAACGAGGAAAAAGTAGGATGGTTATTGATTATAGAAATTTAAATGCAAAAACTATAACATATAATTACCCGATACCAAACAAGATATTAAAAATAAGACAAATCCAAGGATATAATTATTTTAGCAAATTTGATTGTAAATCAGGATTTTACCACCTAAAGCTAGAAGAAGAATCTAAAGAATTAACCGCATTTACGGTACCACAAGGATTTTATGAATGGAATGTGTTACCATTTGGATATAAAAATGCACCAGGTAGATATCAACATTTTATGGATAATTATTTTAAACAATTATCTAATTGTATAGTATACATAGATGATATATTATTATACACAAAAACCAAAGAAGAACATTTAAAATTATTAGAACAATTCACAGATATAATAGAAAAATCAGGAATAAGTCTAAGCAAAAAGAAAGCTGAAATTATGAAAAACCAGATAGAATTTTTAGGAATACAAATAGATAAAAGTGGAGTAAAAATGCAACAACATATAGTACAAAAAATAATAAATTCAACAGAAGAATTAGATACAAAAAAGAAATTACAATCATTTTTAGGATTAGTAAACCAAGTAAGAGAATATATTCCAAAATTAGCAGAAACCTTAAAACCACTGCAGAAAAAATTAAAAAAGGACATAGAATATAATTATGATGAAAAAGATAAAAAACAAGTTCAAAAAATAAAATTACTTTGTAGAGAATTACCTAAATTACAATTTCCAGATGAAAATAGAAAATTTATATATATAGTAGAAGCAGATGCAAGTGAATATAGTTACGGAGGAGTACTTAAATATCGATATGAAGCAGAAAAAATAGAACATCATTGTAGATATTACTCAGGTACGTTCAACGAAACAGAAATAAAATGGGAAATAAATAGAAAAGAGTTATGTTCATTATATAAATGTTTATTATCATTTGAGCCATATATTGTATATAACAAATTTATTGTACGAACAGATAATACACAGGTACGCTGGTGGCTAACAAAGAAAATACAAAATTCAGTTACAACGAAAGAGATTCGAAGACTAGTTTTAAATATATTAAATTTCACATTTACAATTGAAGTGATTAGTACTAACAAAAATGTCATTGCAGATTACATATCAAGACAAAGCTACACAGACTGAAATAGTAGAGGAAGATACTCTAGAAAAAATACTTAACACCCTAACTACGCTTTCAATGAAAGTGGACAGTATGGGTAATGAGATAGAAAAGCTAAAGACTAATGAAGGTAAACTGAAGTCTATAGCTACAAATCAGCTAACTCAGCAATGTGCAGAGCTATGTCGATCGGAAGACATTAAAAATCCAGAGATAGAAGGAGACGTTGGGACACTCCATAAAACCCATAACATTTATCAATCTACTTCTGCAGGTACAAGCAAAGGAGTTAATAAGCCAAGATACCAAAATGCAAATATGAATAAAATATTCGAAAAACCATTTACCCCTAAAACACAAAAAGACCATTTATTCATACCCCCACAAGTTAATACATACCGAGACAGCCTAAACCAAGACAAGAAAATATACAACTACACATCCCAAAAATACATAGAAAATATATACAGAGTCCAAACATTTCTAAACCATAACCCCAGAGCTACAGATATCAAAGAACCAAATACCAATTATATAACCCAAAAATTACAAGGATACAACAAACTGATAGCACTACCCAAAACTAACCCAAGCCTAGTCAAAACTTGTTTTGACTATGGATTATTAAATACCATATACACCCAAGACGGAGAAGAGCTAACAGCCATGGAGGAGTTATATAAGATATTTACTACCTATAAAAGAATAACAAAAGGAACTTTATTTTATATAAAATGTTATACTGCACCAGCAGAGATATTATATGATGAGATAAAACCAGTGATACAAGTTGTAAAGATAGGACTGACAAGAGACATGATTATACCGGAAGATATATCACGACAACCGGAGATACCTAGAATAGAGATACCAGATTTTTACGCAAATAAAAGACTTATTGGACTAGCTACAATCATACAAGAACTAACAAATAACTACTCTAACGGAAATCCAATATGGAGCTACTATTCAAGAGACCACCAAATGATATATTAAAATTCGAAAGAACTAAGACAAGCAGATATGGAAGATGTAAGACAGTGGATATTAACACTACTCAACCCAGAAAAACAATCTACCGCACGAGCAATAAAAAAGGGATTTATTTCAGAAGGACTATTAACAAGATACTGTAAGATAATTGGACATAAATATCCAGACCACCAATGTTCAAGGTGCAATGGAGAAGATAATATTATTCCAGAAGTACATCTAGAATAAAGAAGATAAAATGACAGCTGGAAGGATAAAGATACAGAGCAATAATGGAGCAGATACAGAGCAATAATGGAGCAGATACAGAGCAATAATGGAGCAAATACAGAGCAATAATGGAGCAAATACGACAAAAATCAACGGAGACAAGATACTGTACATTAATTAATTTGTTAGACTTTTACAAAAATGTAAGCCATTATTATTGACTTTTTTCTTTCTTAGTCTTAGGAATTATATGTAAAGCTTTAACTTTACGTAACTAACTTAGAAATTCTTAGGTAAAGTAGGTGGGATAGGCCCCACTGTTTTAAAGTTTTCATTACTTTGTAGAATTAGTAGATATGTAAAAAGCATTCTATAAATACAAAGGCAGAAGCATTGCGGAAAGCAGGCCGCAAGCCGAAAGCCTTCTTTTGAAACAAATCTCTCTCTCCATTCCACAAACAAAAAATCTATTCAGTTAATTAGATAAATATACTTCAATGGAAAAAGCTATGGAACAACAAAACTCAGAAACATCAAAGCTACCGGAACAGGTATATCTATTTATAATTATGAATAGCTAATTTCATAATTCCCAACAATCATGATATGATAAAATAAATTCATATTAGTTACTTTATAGTAGAATTATTCGAAGAATAATATGTTAAGAAGTTTATTAACAAAGAGGAAACGGAGAAATATCCCTAAGGACTATGCCATCCTAAAGGTGAAACCATTGAGGCAAGAAGCCGTGGCGGGGAGTAACCAAAGTAGAGGCGCTGTTTAAGGGAAAAAGTATCCGGATTACCATGTTAATAGTGACGGAAGAACATATTATTTAAGAATACTCTAGTATATAGTAAGCCAATATGACCATATTTTGTTGTGTACGTGATTGAAGGGAATATTTTGAAAAAAGCAAATTTATGAAAAATGAATGATAATATATCTGATGTGATGGTAGATAAATTTAAGATACTTATTTTGTATGCACTTAGAAATATAAAAGTAGCAGATATAAGAAAAATAATATTAGAAAAAGCTTTTGGTGAAAATTATACGTCTAGAATAAGCTATATACCACAAATACCTAACTACTCTTATAAATACTTAAGGTAATAAGTTACATAAAATTCTAGAAAAAAGATAAAAAAAAAAAACTTTTGTAGTTACTAGAAAAAATAAAAAAAAAAAAAAAACAAAAAACACATGGAAAATAAAGATATAAAATTTCTCAATAAAAATATGCAAAAACTACTAAGACTAAAACAAACAGCTACAAAACAATTTTAAAAATAGATCATTTAGATTATCTTAAAATTTTAATATTATATATACTTAAAAACATAGAAATTATAGATATTAAGAAAATAATATTAGAAAAAGTAATAGATTACGAAACTGAAACTATAAATTACCTAGAACAGTTATACGAAGAAATTTACCCAGAAGGATATTATTCAGATTAAGATATGTTAGAATATATTAGACAAACTAGAGAAAATCAAGAAAATCTAAATAATGAAATTAATTATAGAAACCGAATTAGACAAATAATGAAAGACCTAAAAGAAAAATTAGTATGGATAGAAAAAACCTTAGAAAATTTAGATAAAAGTACATGTGATAGTTTATATAATTTAAAAAACTCACTACGAGAAGAACAACATAAAATAATAAATAACATTGAAAATCTAGAATTAGATATATATTATAGCACGGATAGAATAAATTATTATACAAGAATTTGTAACTCTGTAATTACTACAGGATAAAATAATTAATGAATATATCTTACGAAAAAAGTAAATTATTAAAAGATAACATCCACGCACTAAATAAAAATAGATTCTAACAAAAGAAAACGAACAATTCCATGGATGAGAAAAAACTTTCTATTTTTACCATACCTCTACATATGAAACAATAAATTAATATTGCAAAGTGAACATGAATAGAGAGGTACACAATGATCTACAACCCCTCTTCTATATCTAGTAAATAAGTGACATAAAAAGTAAAAGTAAAAAAATTATATGGGTTATATGTTGTGATAAAAAAAATTATATGGGTTATATGTTGTGATAAAAAAATTATATGGGTTATATGTTGTGATAAGGAATAATATATTCTCAATTTATAAAGTTGAAAACCGATACCTAAATATGATAAAAATATTTCTCTTCCATAAATTATTTACCAAGTTAAATAAACTAATCCAGACGTTTATATTAATCTTTTTCTTAGTTATGATTTGTAAATTTTGCTTCCTTTTACTTAAACTAGTTAACGTACCCGCGCAGTGTGCAGGTTATCTTAAAATTTATCTATAATAATTTATGGTGGAGATTATAATATAAGATTTTAAAATCATATTAAATTACATAAGTGCTAATTATATTATAAAATATTGTATGATATAATATATTTATTAGTTTAATATTTATTATTATTAAATTATCTTTAAAAAGGTTAAGTAACTGAAATAAAAAGATATAGGTCACATTTAATTATTACTACTATTATATAGAAAGATGAACAAATGAATGACCAAGGATATTTTGGATATTTCATAACTATTTTCATTTTTTGTAAATTGAATCAAGGATACATTTGGCATTTCATCTCTATTTCTGCAATTCTCCAAAATATCTTTTGATGTTTCCACTTCTTTGCCACATGATGAATAATATCCATCCATGTGTCTATTATTACCACCACATATACATTAGAGGACATTTCTAGAATTGATCTTTCTAGAATATATATTACTTATTACTATATAGAAAAATGAACAAATGAACGATCAAGGGTATTTGGGGTATTTCATAATTATTTTCTTATCTGTAAATTGAAGCAAGGGTAGTTTTGGTATTTCATCTTTATTTCTGCAATTGTCTAAAATGTCTTTTGATGTCTCCACTTCTCTGTCACATGATGAATAATAGTCATTCATATGTCTATTATTACCACCATATATACATTAGAGGACATTTCTAGAGCTGATTTTTCTAGAATATATATTACTTTACTACTATATAGAAAGATGAACAAATGAACAACCAAAGGTATTTTAGGTATTTCATAAATATTTTCTTGTCTGTAAATTGAATCAAGGGCAATTTTGATATTTCATCTCTATTTCTGCAATTGTCGAAAATATCTTTTGATGTTTTCACTTCTCTGCCACATGATGAGTAATATTTATCCATGTGCCTATTATTACCACCACATATACATTAGAGGACATTTCTAGAATTGATCTTTCTAGAATATATATATGTATATAAAAATAATTAATGGGATAAATAAATAAGAGCAGTCTTTTCATTATAATCGGTTGTTTGTTCACTCCTAATTAGTAATCTGCATCTGTAAGTTTCTCTCCTTCTTTATTATGTCTTTCATATTCAGTTCTCAATCTTTTTTTTTAAGACATTTGTTTATTCCTTCAATAAGTGACAAGTTTTATGCTTTTTATGAAGAATGCATTTAGGGTGGAATCAATAATTTTTGTTTAATTTTAGCATCTATTTTTTATAAAATTTTTATGCGTTTTATGAAGAATACATTTAGGGTGGAATTGATAATTTTTGTTTAATAATAGCATCTATTTTTATAGAAATAGAAAGAAATATATATTTTGCTATATTGAAATACGGAATCCCTTATAATTGAATTCGTACATCTCTTTGTCCGCATCACAGTGCTTCTGTTTTGATGATCATTAATAGATGGTATGATTTTTATTGCTTTGAAAGAAATTGCTTTGATTTTCAGTCTTTTTGCTATATTTTTATAATGATGATGATGATAGATCCTAAGGCTTGTTTCTCAAATCATTCTTAGTGGCCTCCAAAGTGCTTTTGCACTTCAGTCGGGCTTGGGAGTAATATGCTGAAATTTTATAAATAAAATGATTGGAGAGTTTTTAAGCTGAAGAAATACACCAACTATGTGGTTCTATTTAAATAAATACTATGGAGAAAGATGTCAACAAATATAGAAGGAAGTCTTATAAGGATATTGACCGCTAACATAAATTCCTAACTATATATAATTGCTAAGAGGAGAGGCCTTACTCCTTTCCTCATGCTGGTTATCGAAAAGTAGGGAATGGATCGACTTAAGTGGGGGTAATAATTCAAGACGTAAGAGGAAGAATTTTATGCTCATTTAGATAAGGTAACTTAATTATTAAAAGTTCATGTCTTTAATTTCTATTTAGTTTAAGTGAGGATATTAATAGGTTAATTAAAAATAATCGGGAGGCATGATAAAGTAATTCATTATCAATGGTAACATGTAATGCTTCTTGTATCGAATATTGGTGTAGGCTATGTCTCTCCTTGAAATATCTTTTTGAATTACTAGTGTAGTATTGTTGGATAAGCTTATGTGATGCATTATTGGTTAAATGCTTCTGAAGCTCTTTCCTTTCTCCTTTACTGTAACTTATAATATCTCATATTAGTTAAAATTATATGAGTTGCTTGGACTGAAAATCACTAAAATATTAGCTGTGGTTGCTTACTATTCTTGAATTTAAGGCTCTTGAAAGTGAAACACTAAAGTGTTGAACTTTGCAGTGAGATCACAAGAAAAGATCAGTCTGTAAGAGGATAAAGAAAAGTTAAAAAAAAAAAACAAAAAGGATCACTAGGATAACACATGAATTTAGTTATTGCAAATGTGAGAACATTGATTGGATCAATATTTGTCTTTAGGATAAAAACTAGATGAATTTTAGCTTTCAATGATCCTTTTGTGATGGTAATTTATTTTTAAACATGTTTGCTAAAGATGTCACATAATCTATCTGGGCTTAAAAGATGCATTTTGTTCTTGCATACATTGGTTAGATGTGAACTAGCATAGCTATTCTTTTAGATATTAGTTTCTTTCTGGACAATTTCATGATTTATCTTATTACTTAGATACCACTTATCACATGAAAAATGACATTACATTGTTGTGTCTCTTGTTAGTGAAAGTTTTAGAAGATTAGTCAGTAACCACCATTCTTATATGGGTAAGAGTATGGCTGCACTTAGGTAAATCCTACCTGCCCCTAAATTTCACTATAGGTTATTATCTACTCCAATTTTGGTCTAAATTTTTTATTTTATCTGCATGTATTATTCTCTATCATGTCAAATTTTAAAGTCTGTAAGAAAATGTTGATAATCTTTTCATCGAAAATGACAATGATGTAATGAGATTGCAGGCTATGTCAAGTATATGTTCGCAAAGAATCCAACTGTCTGTCATTAGCAGGTACAAATTCTGCCTCAAACAAATTTGTATAGAATCTAGTTATGTGAGAAGGATTTCAGAACATTTTAACAGATGGCTTTAATGCTATTAATATCCCATCTTGAAGAGGTAGAAAAAGTCTTAAATAATGCAAGGCACCATAATTTACTATTTTCACAATCTATAGGCAGGGAGCAATTTTATTTGAGAGCTGCATAACAAAAATCCAAAGACATCGAGCATTAGTAATTGGGACAGGTTTGTCCAACAAAAAGGTTGACTAAAAATTTAGCTTTGAGTTAGTGGTTTTTCTATAGCAAACAACCTCTCTATCAACACAAGAGGTAACATCTGAGTACTTTCATCCCTCTCAAACTCTATTTTGTGATATTACACTAGGTATGTTGTTATTACTATTGTTGTTGAGTTGTTTGGAGTTAAGAAGTTATTAAAATAACTTTTGTTACTTACAATCCAAACGCACCCAAAAATTATAGAGAAATCATGAACTCTCGTGATATGACTTCCCAACATCCTTCTAATGGTAGCAATGTCATACTTGGTGAAGTTCCAATCTCAAGGAAGTAGAATTCCTTTTGGAAAAAAGAAACTGAATTGTGTCTATAAAAATATCTTATCATTTTTCATTGGCAGAGTGATAATTAAAGGCTATCATACTAACAATGTAACCTTAACATATTTAGTGTAATCTCACAATTGTAGGATCCATGATGGTGGTGTGTGCTCAGCCTTACTTCTGCCTTGTGAAGGTAGGCTCTTTTTGATAGACCCATCCTCGACACTTATCTTTATGTTATATGAGAGACAATTATTAGAAACTAAACAAAGAGATAATTCCTTTACCTTGATAAGTGATCAAGACGAAGAAGAAAGATATGGACACGAACCAATGAGTTTTCTGGTAAACAATAGCCATTTTATAAAATTTGGATTAATAGATAGCATATATTTGTGTGTGTTTTTGAATTTTATACAAATTCTCTTGCCTTTATTTAGAGAGAGATAATATTGATTGAAAAAATTGGCAATAATTTAAAAACGTCAAATCATGCTACAAAATTATGTACTTGGATAGTAGCATGAGGGCCCTTAAGGGGGTGACAATATAGTCCATTTCAATATTTTGCATGAGAATTCAATCTTAATTGCATGTAAATTAAATTGCTTGCGCAAATGGCAAAAGAAGTTCAAAACAAGATCTAAAAGACCCACCATATGTTTTATCTGCTCATTGTAGTACTCTTAATTAAAGGGGTTGAGAAGATGTAATACCCCAAAACCTGGTCCTGAGATGTCACACGGTACACAAGACTATGAGTAGTCTTAAGCTTACCCTGTTTGCCTTTTTCTAAGTCTGAATCTAATAATAGGGGAAATATAGACATAAAAGTCATACTAAATGCGAAAAACTAGCTGAAATAGCGAATAATCTAAATATAATATCTGAAACCTCAATACTTAATAATCTGAATCACAACTAGCAGTCTGACAAGCTCCTACTACTAATATCTAGAGAGACATTGGGACAAACCCCCAGATAACTAGGACTATCTAAAAATACTAAACTATTTAAACTAATAAGATGAAAATCAGAATAACTAAGTTCACGAGCTATGAGGACTCATCATCTATCAAGATGTAGATGGAGATACTTGAAATCGCTCTCGCTGCTAAAACTGAGCACCTACACCTACATTATGCGATAATGTAGCACATAGACATATATGTGGATCAGTACTTTGAGGATGTACTGAGTATAAGGTGGTGAAATGCATAAGCAAAATAGTATATCAATCATCATCATCATTTGTAAAAAAATGCATGCGAAATGTAAATAACTCACATAAGCTTGAGTACTGAGAAACTGAAATCTATAATCATGAGTAGTAAAATACATTGAATAAATCTAGTGAGTCATAACATTTAGTTCTAAAATTTGTACTAGTGATATGTTCGTAAATCATGTTGTCTAAGTGTAGGACGGACTCACTTTTATATCTAAAATAGGAAAGCTAAAATTTCTAGCTAATATCGTTCTATAAAGCATAATCTGAATAAAGTTGTGATCCTTTACACTTAGTTTTTGTAAAAGCTTTTTCTGTTATTCGTTTTTGTTATGTTGTAAACTTAAAACTTTAGGATTACTCTTTTCTATAGAGAGGTTCTTCTAACCGACATAAACCATGTGAGCTATCATAGAGTCCAATGTCAAGTTCCCTTATGGGAAAACCTCACATTAGGGAGACGTGTCATATTCTTGCCAAGGATTATAACCTAATCTAAGTGATCACATCTATATCTGTCATCCATATAAAAATGGGAATAATATGATAGTGTGAACCTACATTGGCTCCTAGTTCTATGAAAGATAGGGTACGCTAATCCCATACTTCCCGTTCAATGCTAAATACTACTCCCTTTAAATTTGTATGCTTATTCTATTGGAAATCCACTTTAAAAGTTTAGTTTAATGGTTCATTCGAAACCAATTATATTTTTATCTGAGTCATTCTGTAAATAAAGCTAATCTGAATGTTGTTATCCGTAATAAATCTATTAAGTGGATTCCAAATCTCATCTGAGGATTAAAAGATTAAAGCTTTACTGAATAATCTAAAAATAATCTGATCATAATATGCTTAAAGCATCATCTTTCTTGAAACACCAACATACAATCTTGGGCTTAATAACCCCGGCATCAAGTTTTTGTCAAAACATCATAAAGTTCATGCTTAATATTAATAATAATGATAATTCAATTCAAAATCTGAAATTTACTACAATATGCATGAAAATATAAAAATAAACATGCTATTCAACTTCAAAATCTTTCAAGAACTCAAAATCTTGCAAATAACAATAATGGGTGTGAACCCTAATTCAAAACTCATGTATAATCACTCAAAATCATATAAATTTTAAATAAAAATTTGGTTTTTGACACAAGGATAAAAGAGGATCCTTGTTCATAAACCCCACATACCTTAATGTATGAAACCTCAAAGAAACATTGAACATGAATCTCTATTTGAGCTTTTGAGGGTGAGTTCTTGATTATCTTGATTTGGGAATCCTCAATATTGAATTTTCTTGGTAAAATAATGGAGGAATTTGATTTCTTGGAGAGTAAAATTTTGAGCTTTAGTATTTTCTTTTGAGAGATAATGGATGAAAATAAGCATAAAGTGCTTAGAATAGGTTTAATCTTGTGTTATACACAAATTGGGGGCTTGGGAATTGACCAAACTACCCCTTTTAAACTTTAATCGGAACTGGAAAAAGGGAACAAAAATCCCAATTTTATATGCCTTCGCGACGCGACACTATTGCAGTGGCTCACTGGAAAAAGACATCTGGAACTAGAAAATCTCTGTGACACGGAGCTATCATGGTAAGCTGTTAAAATGCCATTTTTGCCATCACCGTGTGCACCAATATCATAGTGAGCCACTAGAAATTAACAATTGGGAAATGGGGCTTCACCGTTATGCGAGCCAATTGCGGTGCCCCACTAGAATTTGACAAATATGAATTTAACCTTCACCGCATTGCGGTGATTCCTCATATGGCGTACTACTTTACTAAAAATGCCATAACTTCTCAACCGAGTATTAAATTTGGGAGAAATTGGTATCGATGAAAAGATGTTTCAATTATCTACACAAAGAGGGTCTAAATCTAGAAAATTCCATGCATGACAAAGGTTATTCATATTTTAAGCTTACCCTTGACGTTCTAGGAGCTAAATTGAGTTAGAAAAAGTAGGGGTATTACAATATCTCCCCTTGGAAATATTTTTCCTCTAATATGGCTAGTTAGGCTAAAAATACTGAGGAATTTGAGGCTATAAGCTATCATGTACTACTGAAATATCTTTATGAATGAATATAAAACATACTGAGCTACTGATCTGATCTACGAGTGCATGAATTTTCATGAAAACAACTATACAACTGAATCTGAGATTGGAAAAGAGAACTGAATGAAGGAATACTATTACTTTCGACTGAATTTGAGTTCGTGGAAAAGAGATCAAGCTACTTGGTGCGCATGTTTGCTTCTGCTTTCCAAGTATCACCCTCCACGAACTGATTTCTCCATAAAACTTTGACCAAGGGAACTTCTTTAGTCCTTAGTCTACAGATTTGATGATCAAGAATCTCTATTAGAACTTCTTCATATGAAAGGCTATTCTGAATATCTGTACTTTCTAGAGGGACTATAATGGTTGATTCATCCATGAACTTCTTCAACAAGAACACATGGAATAATGGATGAACTGAGGATAAATCTTCGGGTAGCTCAAGCTCATATGCCACCTTCCCAACATGACTCAAAATCTGGAAGGGGCCTACATATCGGGGACTAAGCTTCCCCTTTTTGTCAATTCTCTTCACCCCTTTTATGGGCGAAACTTTCAAATACACAATATCATCAATCTTGAACTCAAGATCTCTTCTTCTTACATTTGCATATGATTTATAAAGACTCTGGGATACTTTCAATCTCTCTCGAATCAACCAAACTTCCTCCATGGCCTCAAACACCATGTCTGACCCAATTAAAGCAGCCTTACCCACTTCAAATCAACCAACTGGAAATCTACATATTTTCCCATAAAGAGCTTTAAATGGAGCCATCTGAATACTAGAATGACAACTGTTATTATAAGCGAACTCAATCAATGGCAAATACTCATCCCAACTACCTTTGAAATAAAGAACACATGCCCTCTAAAGTCTGAATGGTCCTTTCTCTCTGACCATCTGTCTATGGATAAAAAGCTGAACTAAGATGAACTTGGGTACCAAAACCCTTCTGAAGGCTCTCCAAAACTAAGAGGTAAATTGAGTACCCCTATCTTAGATGATGCATAAAGGAACTCCATGCAATCTAACTAACTCTATGATATACAGCTTGGCATAATCTTCAGCTATGTAAGATGTGTGAACAGGGAAGAAATGCACTATCTTAGTCAATATGTCTACTATCACCCAAATAGAATTATGCTGGTGACGCGAATAGGGTAAACCAGTCACAAAATCCATATTCACCTCTTCCTATTTCTAAGTGGGAATTCCAAACTCTTGTAACATACCACCAAGTCTTTGGTGCTCTACCTTAACCTATTGACAAGTTGCACATTTGGCTACAAACTCTGCTATATCTTTCTTCATACCACTCCACCAATAGATTTCCCGCAAGCCATGGTACATCTTGGTGGTTCCTAGATGAATGGAATAACGCGCACCATATGCTTCCGCCATAGTTCGTTGCCTCAAATCATCAACACATAGCACACACAATCTATTCTATTATCTCAACACACCATCTCCCCCTTGGGAGAAAACCTCTACCTTTTGGTCTTTAACTGACTCTTTTAGTTTGACCAAACTAGAATCCTTATCTTGCTTTTCTTTCACTTTTGAAACTAGAGAAGATTCGGAACTACTCTGAACCCAAACATTTTCTTCAGCTGAATCAACCAATCTCACACCCAACCTAGCTAACCGATGAACTTCCCAAACTAAGTCTTTTGTATCATTTTCCACATGAGTAACACTGCCCATGGACAATCTACTAAGGGCATCAACCACTATATTGGCCTTGCCCGGATGATACAATACACTCATGTCATAATCTTTTAACAATTCTAACCACCTTCTCTGAAAAAGATTCAATTCTCTCTGAGTCAACACATACTGCAAACTTTTGTGATTCGTGAACACATCAACATGTACCCCATAAAGATAGTTTCTTCAAATTTTCAAAGCAAACACAACAACAGCTAACTCAAGATCATGAGTAGGGTTATTCTTCTCATGAGGCTTAATCTTTCTAGAGTCATAGGCTATGACCTCACCTCTCTGCATCAATACACAATCCAAACAAACTCTAGAGGCATCATAATACACAACAAAACTATCTGTACCATTAGATAATGGTAAAACTGGGGCAAAAGTGAATCGAGTCTTCAACTCTTGAAAACTTTTGTAACAGGAATCTGACCACTAGAACTTCACTTTATTTTGTGCCAATCTAGACATAGGATACGTAATAGACGAGAAACCCTTAATGAAACATCCGTAATATCCATCTAAACCCAAGAAACTACTAATGTCTGATGGATAGATAGGTCTAGGCCAATTTCTTACTGCTTCTGTCTTTTGGGGATCAACTCTAATACCATCAATGGAAATAATATGACCAAGGAAAGCTACTGACTTAGCCAAAATTTACATTTGCTAAATTTGGCGAATAACTGGTGATCTCTAAGAGATTGTAATACAATTCTAAGGTGGTCTGCATGGTCGTCCTCACTACGAGAATAGACAAGAATCTCATTGATAAAGACTATGACAAACATGTCCAGATGCTATTTGAACATTCTGTTCTTTAAATTCATGAAGGCTGCTGCGGCATTTTTTAGCTCGAAAGACATAACTAAAAACTCAAAATGACCATAATGGGTTCTGAAAGTTGTCTCTAGAATATCATATTCCCTTACTTTATACTGATGATAACTAGATCTAAGGTCTATCGTGGAGAAGTAACTTGCACCTTGGAGTTGATCAAATAAGTCATTAATTATAGGAAGAGGATATTTATTTTTGACTGTGACTTTATTCAGTTGACGATAGTCAATGCACATTCTCAAGGAACCATATTTCTTTGGCACGAATCGAACAGGAGTGCCCCATGGAGAAACACTGGGGCTTATGAAACCTTTGTCTAAAAGATCTTTAAGCTGCTCCTTTAATTCTTTAAGCTCAGCTGGAGCCATACGATATGGAGGAATAGAGATAGGCTAAGTATCTGGAAAAAGGTCAATACCGAATTTGATTTCCCTATTAGAGGTACCCCTGGCAGATCTTTGGGAAAAACATCAGGAAACTCATTGACTATACTGACTGACTGAACTGTTGGAGTCTCAGACTTAGTGTCTTTGACTCTAACTAGATGATAGATATACCCTTTAGAAATCAACTTTCTAGCTTTAAGATAGGATACGAAATAACTCTTGGGGGACACTGAATTACCTTTCCACTCAAAGACTGGCTCATTTGAAAACTGAAACTTCACCAATCGGGTGCAACAATCTATAAATGCATAACAGGAATGGAGTCAATCCATACAAAGAATAAGGTTAAAGTCGACCATATCTAACTCTATTAAGTATGCTAATATGATTTTATGAACTATGGTGATACGATACATTTTATAGATTTATTTGGCAACAACTGACTCACCTACTAGGGTAGAAACCAAGAAGGGCTCAGGGATCGTTTCAAAATCTACTTAAAATTTACTGCAACTAATGGGACCACATAAAAGAAATTTGACCTAGGGTCTAACAATACATAAACATCAATATGAAAGACACGAAGCATACCAGTAACACTATATGGTGAATCCTCCTACCCCTGATGGGATGGTAAATCGTAAAACCGATTTTGGCGTTGACTGCCATTGGTACTGGATGATATGCGTTGAGGAGAGACTGGGCGACCTAAGAGAGCTGGTGCACTAGTGGCCTGAGTCTAGGGATGAACATCTCTATTTTCCTGCTTAGCATGTGGACACTCTCTAATCCTATGACCCAACTTACCACAACCATAACAACTCTTCTGTCTCAATATATACTTACCATGATAATTCTTAACACACTTAGAACATGGAGGATAACTAAGCCTTCACTCACACTATTCTGAGATCTGGACATAGAAGACTTACCCCACTACTCCTACCTAGCTCTAGGAGTGGGAGCACTAGCTGAAGATGGCGCTGGCATAGATGAGCAATTCCAAATTTACAATCGATTTCCCTCTTGAGACCTAGCCTTGCCATACTCAAACAGTCTAATTCTAGCTTTCTTATTTCCCCTCTCTCTTCTTTATAGGTTCTCTATCTTAATCTACTAAGCATGACTTATCAATCTAGAAAGATCCAAGTCACCAATAAGCATTACACTCCTTGACTACCAAACTAGATACTCCAGTAACAAACTTACTCATAGTTTTCCTAGGATTAGCTATCGTATCAGTGGAATACTTAGACAACTGGTTGAACTTAAGGTAGTACTCCTTCATTGTCATTGAGCCCTGCCTCAAGTTCAAAAACTCTTCTATATTAGCTTCTCCCATTTCATATGGAAATAATCTATCTAGAAAACATCTTGAAATACCTGCCACCTTATAAGAGTTGTATTCTCATCTCTACCATTCCTCCATATAACTACCCAATCATACGCTACATCCTTCAATCTTAGGATGATAACTCTACACTCTCTTCTTTAGAAATATGCATAATTTGGGTGATCTTCTTCACCTTATCTAAATAAAATTATGGTTCCTCACCTACCTTCAACCCAAAGAACTCTGGTAGATTCATCCTCATGAAGTCTCTGATTTTTTCTTTGGCTAAATCACCATTCTGCTGAAGTAGGACTGCAACCTGATGGTTACCCTGAATCTTGGCAGTCACTGCCTGGGCCAAATCCTGAAAGACAGCTCTAAACTCAACATGGGATATATTCTCATTAAGAGAATCGGCGGGCTAGGTTAGCTAGTTATCATTTCTGTGGGTGTTAGACCAACGAGTAGGCATATTTAACTGTTATGTAAAAGCACGACATACAAGTAGATAGAGATACTATAAGGACAATAGATTATGAAAGAAAGAGATAATTTCCTATGAACGTCCCTTAGCCTCTTTCTCATAGAGGTAGTATGCTTTACACCCATGATCAAGACTCTATGTAACATGGCTTGTCTGATACCCTTGCACTCTTATAAATCTTAGGATCTGATACCAAGTTTGTAATGCCTCAAAACCTGGTCCCAAGATGTCACATATTACTTAAGACTATGTTTAGCCTTATGCTAACTATGTCTACCTTTTTCTAAGTTTGAATCTCATAATAGAGGAAATATAGACAAAAAGTCATACTAAATATGGAAAACTGGCTGAAATAACTGAGAATACTCTGAATATAATGTCTGAAACCTTAATACTGAATAATTTGAATCACAACTAACAGTTTGACAAGCCTCTACTACTAATATCTAGAGATCCACTGGGACAAACCCCTAGCTGACTCAGACTGTCTGAAAATACTAGACCATATAAACCGATAAGCTAAAAATCTGAATAACTAAGTCCCTGAACTATGAGGACTCACCAACTATCTGGATGTATATGGAGATGCTTGAAATCAAGATGCTTGAAATCAATCTCACTGCTGAAAGTAATCACCTACACCTATATTATGAGACCATGTAGCACATAGACATATATGTGGATCAGTACTTTTAGGATGTACTGAGTATATGGGGTTGAAATACATACGTAAAATAGTATATCAATCATCATCATCATTTGTTAAACAATGCATGCTAACTATAAATGACTCACAGAAGCTTGAGTACTGAGGAACTAAAATTTGTAATCATGAGTAGTAAAACATATTGAATAAATCTAGTGAGTCATAACATTTAGTTCTAAAAGTTGCACTAGTGATATATCTGTAAATCATGGTGTCTAATTGTAGAAAGGACTCACTTTTATATCTAAAATCTGAAAGATGAAAATCTGTAGCTATTATCTTTCTGTAAAGCATAACCTAAATAAAGTTGTGTGCCTTTACACTTAGTTTTTCTTAAAGCTTTTTCTGTCATTCTTTTCTGTTATGCTGTAAAGTTAAAACTTTAGGATTTTTTTTTGTAGAGAGGTTTTTCTAACCAACATAAACCATGTGAGCTATCATAGAGTTCAACGTCTAGTTCCCTTATGGGAAAACCTCACATTAGGGAGAGGCATCATACTCTTTCCAAGGAGCATAATCTAATCTAAGTGATTATATCTATATCTGTCATCCATATAGAAATAGTAATAATCTGATAATCTGAACCTACGTTGGCTCATAGTTCTATGGAAGATTAGGCACACTAATCTTACACTTCCCACTCGGTGCTAAATACTACTCCCTATAAATATGTATGCTTATTCTGTTGGAAATCCACTTTAAAAATCTAGTATAATGGTTCATTATAAAGCCAATTATGCTTTTATCTAAGTCATTCTGTAAATAAAGCTAATTTGAATTATATAATCCATAATAAATTCATTATGTGGATTTCAAATCTTATCTGAGGATCAAAAGATCAAAGCTTTACTAAATAATCTGAAAATAATCTAATCATAAGATGCCTAAAGCATCATCTTTCTTGAAATATCAACATATAATGTTGGGCTTAATAACCCCGGTATCAAGTTTATGTCAAAAAATCATAAAGTTCATGCTTGATATTGATAATAATGGTAATTCAATTCGAAATATAAAATTTACTACAATATGCAAGAAAAATATGAAAATAAACATGTCATTCAACTTCAAAATCTCTCAAGAACTCAAAATCTTGCAAATAACAATAATGGGTGTGAACCCTAATTCAAAACTCATGTATAATCACTCAAAATCATATAAATTTTAAATAAAAATTTGGTTTTTGACACAAGGATTAAAGAGGATCCTTGTTCATAAACCCCACATACCTTAATGTATGAAACCTCAAAGAAACATTGAACATGAATCTCTATTTGAGCTTTTGAGGGTGAGTTCTTGATTATCTTGATTTGGGAATCCTCAATATTGAGCTTTCTTGGTAAAATAATGGAGGAATTTGATTTCTTAGAGAGTAAGCCTTTCAACTTTAGGCTTTTCTTTTGAGAAAGAATGGATGGAATAAGCATAAAGTGCTTAGAATAGGCTTAATCTTGTGTTTTACACGAATTGGGGGCTTGGAAATTGACCAAACTACCCCTTTTCAACTTTAATTGAAATTGGAAAAAGGGAATAAAAATCCCGATTTAACATGCCACCACGATGCGCCACTATCGCTGTGGCTCACTGGAAAAGGACATCTAGAAACTGGAAAATCTTCACGACACAGAGCTATCATGTTAAGCTATTAAAATGCCATTTTGGCCATCACCGACACGCGCCAATATCGCGGTGAGCCACTGGAAATTGACAATTGGGAAATGGGGCTTCACCACAATGCGAATGAATCGCGATGCCCCATTGGAATTTGACAAATATGAATTTAACCTTCACCGCGATGTTGTGATTACCCAGATGGCGTACTACTTTACTAAAAATGCCATAACTTCTCAACTAAGTATCGGATTCGGGCAAAATTGATATCGATGGAAAGATTATTCAATTATCTACATAATGGAGGGTCTAAATCTTAAAAATTCCATGCATGACAAAGGTTATTCATTTTTAAAGATTACCCTTGACGTTGTAGGAGCTAAATTGAGCTAGAAAAATTAAGGGTATTTTAGAAGTGGGAAGATAAATTATTGTTAGGTAGCGTTAATCTTGCCTATATTATCAAGGCTCATGAGAGGAATTGGGTCGCCATGTTGGAGTCATGCATGATTGAATATGGCGCTTTCTTGGTAGCTTAGTTAAGAAATAAAATTGTACTCTAGCTATCAACTATAACTTTTGACATGAGGATAAACGTTTAATCCTAAAAATTATGTGTGCTAATAACTATAAATGGATTTAACCTATATACTGGTAATATATATATAGATAATTTTTCTAACGCACCTAATTTAATCAATTGTAATAAGTTGTCTACTTTATACCTTAGGTACTTGACTTTATATTACTATATTCAGATAGTGCGGTACTCTTTTCGATAACTTAATTATTTAAAAATTATTTTACCATGCTAAAAATCCATATAAATTTTGAAAAAATTGTATGACATTGATTAACTATGTTGAACATTTCGTTGAGACAAGAAAACTTATTTTGTTGTTTTGTTGTTACAATTTACAATAATATCGCGAAATAATAATATTATAATATTAATATTTGATCATTGAATCTAATTTAAAACAGGTGTTTGATCATTACTGTTCAGAAGATTGATCACAACATAAAAATGCATCTGCTATTGTAATATTTACTAATAGTATATGCAATAAAATAAATAGGTAACAATTATGATATTTAAATGTCATGTGAGCATTCAGTAGTATGCTATTCCCATGGTTGTATAGAACATACATTTGAGATTTATGCTATGTGCACAATTGTGATATTGTTGTGTGTTGAAATAAATATTTATTTGAGATAATATGCAAAATTTAATTTATATTTAAGTTTATATGCAACTTAACCATTATATTAGGTTCATAGCAAACTTATGCGCTGGGCCTATGCAAAGCACGAGCATACCTATCTAGTATTGTAATAGTATATTAATTTTTTCTAAAGATCCAAACATTTAATAGTTATTATTTGAAATAAAATTGAACAGAAATTACATATTTTAAAACAATTTTTCAAGTATACTACCTTTCTTCATTATTTTTAAAATTTGCTTATAATGTTGTATTTATTTTGTATTATATTAATTTTTTTTAAATAGATAAAAATAGAAAAAATATATTAAGTAACAATAACTTTTTAAAAGGTTAATTTGATCCCTAATGAAATTATTTATAGTTACAAGTAAATTAATAAATTTTATTAGACTATAAATTGTAAAATTTCTCTCTCTTTTTTAAAATTATGGGTTTGAAAATGAAAGAGTACGACTTATAAAGACTATTTAATTAAAAATTAAAAATTATATATAAAAAGGAAAGTAAAGTACTTCTTATATTTTGACTCTAGAACTTTTCGCCTTCTCATCTTTGTTCTAATACTTCCACCTAGTTTTCTCCGTTGATTTTGTTGATTTTTTACCATTCAAAATTTAATATTAGTTATTATGCTATCTAAGTTTGCTTCCTGATGAGAAATAGAGGATGTTAATTTTTTTTCTTGATATTTAAGCATGTAAATTATTGTCTGAGTATGTGAATTGTTGGACAGTCATTTAGGTTTGTAGAATAATGGGTTTTCCTGCATAGTATAAGATAATTAGGATCAAAACTAAAGTTGAAACTACATATTATTGTAACACCCTTAATCTGGTACCCAGAATATTACATGGTGCTGATGACACCGAAGGACCACAAGCTAACCCATGACTGATATCTATAACTGGGCACTGCATAATATACTATATACATATGGAAGAAGGCTGAAAGGCCATAAGGTTCAAATAACCCCGAATTAAACACCTAGGGTTTCTTGCTCTTGGGAATTGATCTTTGAGAGAAATCCTAATTTGGTGTTATAGATGAATAATGAAGTTATGATATCTGATCTGGTATAATTAGGGTTAAAACGTGTGGAAAACAACCCAAATATATTTTTAAAAAATTCTTAAAATCACTAATTGGAAGTGGCAATGGTTTGGGCAATAGTCCATCGCTGGCTCGACGGTCCGTCGGTCCTGACCGTCGCACTTGGCTAGAACCTAAACTTTCAACCTCATCTACGATGGTTTAGGAGATGGTCCATCGCTAGCTCGATAGTCCATCGGTCCTGACCATTGCACTTGGCCAGAAGACGGGTTCACTGCTTTTGTCGCGACAGCTTGGGCGACGGTCCGTTGCTAGCTCGACGGTTCGTCGGGCTGACCGTCACTTTTGGGCAGTTCTGACAGTTCTCTATAAAACGTTCATAATTTTTTTAATCAGATACCAAATTTGAAAGAAATTGGTATCGTTGGAAAGCTATTAAATTTTTCACATGATAAAAAATCAAAATTGAGAAAATTCTATCTTATTTAAATATTAATCATTTAGAAAGTCATCACTAACTCTTCTGGAGGGTACATATGAATCAAAGAAAGTTTAGGGTATCACAATTTTACTCCTAGATTAAGTTAGTGGTTTATATCTGCATATTTCACTCAACTTGATTTTGCAATCTTGTAGAATTTTTTCTGCGGAAATCTTTGTTGTATTCGATACATAAGGTAAATTGTTTGATCTACTTTGCATGTTGAAGTTGTAAAAAAATCAATAAAAAAAATAAAGTCCATGATTTATTTTATTTATAATTTTTAATATTAGTTTTGTAAAAAGTGTTGTATTAATCTCTCTTCAGTGTTAATTTGATGGATAATTTTCTTATAAGTAAATTATTTTTTTGCATGTATTAATTCAATTATTTTTTATTCTTTTTCAGGATTGTATTTTTCATAACAAAATTATTGTTTATATGCTTAATAGTTTTTGTTGGATTTCATGGGTATATTAGAGATTGTGTATCCAATAGTGATAGGATTTATTGCTACAGATTTTAGAAGAGTCATATTGGAATTAAATGATTTTTTCTTTTGATTTGGGTTATTCTATATACATGTTTCTCATATTTGCAGAACTATTATAGTAGAGGTTGCATGTGTTAATTAGTTATCACAAAATTTTAGACTTTACTGGGAGTGTGATATATGATCTTGTAACTGCTGGAAGTGAGAATCATCTGGTGCTGGTATACTTAAGAAATAAGGTACATAATTTGCTTATTTTACAATGACTTGACAGCTTCTTATTGTCCTGTAATTTGTTTGTTGATGATTATGCAGTCAGACAACTAAAAGAAATAGATTACATTAATTTTGATATCAGTGTATATATATATACATATATATATATATGTATATGTATATATATATTTTCAGACTATTCAGAAAAGAAATCAGGCACAAAACGTCATATCTTCAATGCACAAAATCAATGGGTTTAAGTTTGTTCGATTAGAAGTTCATGTTAGTATGATCTATTGTTTTTTTTCCAAATAATATTTTGGTATAAGTTTTAGTTTTGATGATTAAGATATTCTAGAAGTGTAAGAGTACATGTAATCTTGAGGAGCTTATGGAATCCTGTTTTGAGAAATGAAAAAAGAACATACCCCTTCTGTACTAAATGAAAATAGAAGTTTTTCTTCGCTAGAGATGTTAGGAAAACATACATGCCATGTTATGTCATTTACTATTTTGAAGAAGGTTCATAATTTTTAATTCTTGTTGTTATTTGTTTTAAAACTATCAAGCAAAAAAAAGGTGTTGTGGTATTTGCTGAATTTACTTCTCGATAAATGTTATATTTGAATGATTTCCTCAAGTACAATGCTCTTATGTATTTTCTCTTAGGAAGTTCTATCAATGATCTATTTCTAAGGTTCTACTACATGTAATTTGCAAGTGACAGATTTCCATGAGTATGCTGACATTTTGGACTTCTTCGTCTAGGTATGCAGAAGATGCAGATGGCTCTGGATCACATTATTTAGTTGGCAATGGGAATCTACTTTTATGAGTACTACACATATATCTTCTTCTAAATGAATGCAAATGAGAATTATGAGCGCAAAGCATGTGAATATGTGAATGTTAAAACCTAAGATGACATTCATAAGGCTTTTTAATTACTATGTTTATCTCTTGTTGAATGTGAGTCATACAAAAGTTGATGACTAAAATTTTCATGTCCATATGTAACGCCCCAAATCTGGTACCCAGAATGCAATACGGTGCTAATGACCCCGAAGAACCACAAGCTAACCCATGACTGGTATCTGTATCTGTATACTGCATAATAAACTATATGATATAAAAACATGAACTGAAAGGCCAGAAGGTTCAAAACTGCAACATAAGATCTAATAAATCCTAACATATGGATAAGGTATGAAATACCCAAAATGACTAAAATAAATCATCTGAACATGCTATAGTCTGAAAAGCCTCAAAAACTTGACTGTCTAAATAAGGAGTTAATGGAACATGTCCCCAACTAACTCCAACTAATAAATTAATTAATGAGATAATCAAATACTAATTATGTCCTCGAAAGATGAGGACTCACTTCTAACTCTGACTACTGAGACTGGAATCTACTGATGCTCTGGAGCTCGTATCTCTGAACCTATGGTATAAGACACTATAGCACAAATGCGTCAGTACTTTGAATGTACTAGTATGCATGTAAGGTAGGCTAAACTTCATATGAATGAACAATACTGGCTAATATGAACGTGAGAATACATGCATGCATATATAGTAACTATATCTGAAATCATGATAACATGATTATGCTGATGACTAACATGACTAATGACTGATTTTTGATACCTGATATAACTGATAACATAAGTGATTGTATCTGAAAGTCCTAAATCTAATGGACCTAGCTGAGTTCGGCACTGTATCTGAGTTGACTGTATCTGACTGTCCTAAATTTTGTAGAACTATCTGAGTTCTATTACTGAGACTGATTGACTATATCTGATAGTCCTGATTATGTAACATGAAACTGTGGAAAGTAGTCATCTAACCAACATGCCCCTGATACGCTATTATGGCTGCGGGGGGATCCAATCTATAACCCCAATTAGAAGGGTGTCAATACCGCACCAGTGGTAAGGATAATTTGTGAGTTGCCCTCATATAACAGGTAACTCTAATGAGAACGATGGGAACCCTCATATAACAGGTTAAGCCACCTTATCTACCCTTATATAGTAGGATATAATGTCTCAACCTATGTAGGTTACATAGTTCTAGAACGCAAGGATTGCTTCTCAGAATCACACCCTCATATAACAAGTGAGTTCCTATCCTTGGGGTTCACTCGATACTAATTTCTACTCCCATCTAAATAGACACGGAACATGAATAACTGAACTGACTGGACTAAGTTTTTCTGAGTTCCGTTGACTGAAAGAATATTACTGAGATCTGACAACTAACTAAGTTCATGGGATTACTGAGGTTACTGAATGACTGAGCTTTCATGAGTCACATGACTAACTGAGTTCTATGGATCATGGCTTGACTGAGGATATCATTAAAACATGACACTGGCTCTAGGCATAGAGCTAAATTATCGGGTACAAGTACCCCGAGGACTCAATGGAAAAAAACTTAAAAGGCATGACTTTTTTTAATACATGACTAACATCACAATCCATAATTCATTTATTGAGGCAATTCATCAAATAGGCGATATGGGAATTTCCTAATATCATACTAGTTGAGCATTTTCCTTCATATAGGCATTTAATCAAACACGTGGTAAGCATAGTAAATAAAAATAACATTATACAACAAATAAACATTATGATTCAACACTAACTTCATCATCCAAGGGTTTAATCATAGGTTCACATGAATCTACATCTATACAATTCGATTACCACATAAAATTTATCACCCAACATGGATTAGAATTTATTTGATCATTCTCAGCATGAAAAAAATAAACTCAAAATGAAATTCATAAAGAAATCCATACACTTGAACTTTGAAAAAGATTCGTGGGCTTCATGGATGAAAAGAGTCCATGAATGAACACTATGCACACCTGGATTGAGCTTCTTGAAGTTCTTGAACTTGAAGAATTTGAATCTCTTAGTTCTTGAAGAAGATTTGAATTTTGTTCTTGGAGATTAATATTAGAGAGAAAACCCTAGTTTTATTGTTGTAAAAGAAGGATGAACAAATAAGATAAGGTTAGATATAATTGGGTATATAAACGGGTGGTAAAATACCAAAATACCCCTTTGAAAAATAACTTAAAATAACTGAATGGGACCTATGACGGCTCATGTGATGATCCATCACTGGCTCGACGGTCCATTGTTCCGACCGTCGCACACTGCCTTGGATACGATGGCTTGGGCGACGGTTTTTTGCAAGTTCGACGGTCCGTCAACCTGTCTGTCACACCTTATCTAGAAGGTGGCCTCACTATTTCCCTTATGACGGCCTGAGCGATGGTCCATCACCAGTCCGACGGTTCATCGGCCTCACCGTCGCACATGGCCGATTTTACTGCCTTTTGTATTTTGGCCATAACTTTCTCTTCCGATGTCGGATTTCGATGAAATTAGTATCGATGGAAAGCTTATAATTTTCCACGTGACAAAAAGTAAAAATATTAAAAATACCACATGTAAAAAAGTGGATTCATCTTTAAAAGAAAGCTTTTAATATTCTTGGGACGATTTCACACTAAGAAAAAGTATGGGGTATTACAATATCTTTTCCTTGAGAACGTTCCCCCTCGAATAAGACTGAGAGTGAGGGGAGAAGATAACCGAAATACATACTAAACATGAACAACTGGAACATAATTTCATGACTGAGATGACTGAAATTGAACATATCATACTGAACATGCATATCTCATGCATGTGCAACTGATTCATGAATGCATGACTGGGTGTTCTGAGGAACTAAGTTTCTATAGATGAGAATGCATGTTTGATGCATAATTATATAACTAAACTAATACATGAATGTATGACTGAATATGAAATAGTATTTAATACCAAGTTTGTGATGAACACTGAACATGAAACTGAGTAAGCTTAAGGAGAACTGTTACCTTGAGCTTGATCTGAGTTGGCGGAGAAGAGGTGAGGATACTTGGTATGTATTTCTTCTTCTTCTTCCCAAGTATCTCCCTCGATAGACTGATTTTACCAAAGAACTTTAACTAGACGGACTTCTTTGTTCCTTAATCTACGAGTTTGATAGTCTAAGATTTCAACTAGAATCTCTTCGAAAGAGAGTTTGTTCTGAATATCTATGCTCTGAATAGGGAGTACAACTACTGGGTCACCTATGCACTTCTTGAACAAGGAGACATGGAAGACTGGATAAACTGAAGCTAGATCTGAAAACAATTCAAGCTCATAAGCTACCTTGCCAAAATAACTGAGAATCTTGAAGGGACCGACATATCGTGGACTGAGCTTTCCCTTCTTGCCGAACCGTTTCACTCCCTTTATGGGAGATATCCTTAGGTAAACATAGTCACTAATCTCAAAATCTAGATCCTTTCTACGGACATCTGGATAAGACTTTTGTCGTCTCTGAGAAGCCCAGAGTCTTTCTTTGATCAACTAGACTTTCTTTAAGGCATCATATACTAAGTCGGGCCCTATAACTGATGCCTAACTAACCTCAAACCAATCAATTAGAGATCTACATCTTCTACCATAGAGAGATTCGAATAGAGTTATATGAATACTGGAATAATAGCTATTGTTGTATGCAAACTCAATCAAAGGCAAGTGGTTATCCCAACTACCTTGAAATCAATTGCACACACCCATAGCATATCTTCTAGAGTCTGAATGGTCCTTTCTGCTTGACCATTTATCTGAGGATGAAAGGCTTTACTAAGATGAACTTGGATACCAAGACCCTTTTGGAATGCTTTCCAAAAATGAGAGATAAACTGGGTACCTCTGTCTGAAATAATAGATAGTGGAACACCATGTAATCTAACCAGCTCTCTACAACTAAAAGAAAATAAGCTGATTTGGTCATTCTTTCTACAATTACCCAAATTGAATCATGATGATGACGAGTTCGAGGCAAACCCATCACGAAGTCCATGTTCACTTCTTCCCACTTCCAAGTAGGAATACTGAACTCCTGTATGGTTCCACTAGGCTTCTAATGCTCTATCTTAACCTGCTAATATGTAGAGAACTTATCCACAAACTTTGCAACATCTCTCTTTATCCCACTCCACCAATAGATTTCCGACAAATCGCGGTACATTTTTGTTGCCCCTGGATGAATAGAGTAGTGCAAACCATGCTCTTTTGCAAGAATTTGCTGCCTTAAGTCATCTACGCCTGGAACACGGAGACGACCCTGAAAATGCAAAACACTAGCTCCCCCTTGGGAGAAAACCTTTACTTTCTGGTCCTTGATTTACTCTTTTAACTAGACAGGGATGGGATCTCTATCTTGCTTTTCTTTCACCTCAAAATCTAGAGATGATTCTAAACTACTCTGAACCCATATATCACCCTCTTCAGTATCGACTAAGCAAACGCCTAGTCTGGCAAGATGATGGATTTCTTGAGCTAATTTATTCTTACTTTCATCAACATGAGCAACACTACCTATTGACAATCTACTGAGAGCTTTGGCCACAATGTTGGCCTTGCCTGGATGATAAAGGACACTTATGTCAGAATCTTTCAAGAGCTCTAACTACCTTCTCTGATAAAGATTGAGATCTTTCTAAAAAAAGACTTATTAAAGGCTCTTATGATCTGTGAATACATCTACATGAACACCGTATAGATAATGTCTCCAAATATTTAAGGCAAAAACTATGGCTGATAACTCAAGATCATGAGTAGGATAATTCTTCTCATAGGGTTTAAGCTGTCTGGAGGCGTAGGCTGTCATCTCACCATGCTGCATGAGGACACAACCCAAACCTACTCTGGATGTATCACAATACACTACGAACCCATCTGAACTATCTGGAAGTGCTAGGACTGGAGCTAAAATGAGTCGAGCCTTCAACTCTTAAATACTTTTTTGCAAGGATCTGACCACTAAAACTTGACTTCTTTTTGAGTCAACCTGGACATAGGGGATGCAATAGAATAAAATCACTCAACAGACCATCTATAATTACTAGCCAAACTTAAGAAACTCCTGATATCTGATGGAAAGATAGGGCGAGGCCAGTTTCTTGCCGCTTTAGTCTTTTGAAGATCAACCCTAATGCCATCACCAAAAATGATATGACCAAGAAATGCTAATGACCTTAGCCAAAATTTGCACTTACTGAATTTGGAGAATAGCTGATGATCTCTTAGAGTTTAAAGTGCTGTTCTGAGATGGTCTGCATGATCTTACTCACTGCGGGAATATACCAGAATATCATCTACGAAGACTATGATGAACATGTCCAAGTACTATTTGAACACACGGTTCATCAAGTCTATGAAAGCTGCTAAGGCATTGGTAAGACCAAAGGACATATCTAGGAACTCGAAGTGACCATACTGAGTACGAAAAGTTGTCTTCAGAATGTCACATTCTCTAACTCTGAGCTGATAATAACCGAATTTGAGGTTTGTCTTAGAGAAATAGCTAGCAACCTAAAGCAGGTCAAACAAGTCATCGATTTTGGGAAGAGGATACTTGTTCTTAACCATGGATTTATTGTGTTGATGGCAGTCTATACACATTCTGAGAGAATCTTCTTTTTTGTGCACGAATAATACTGGAGTGCCCCACGGGGACACACTAGTTTCGATGAATCCCTTATCTAAGAGATCCTTCAACTGTTCTTTTAGTTCTCTGAGTTTTGCTGGTGCCATTCTGTATGGCGAAATAGATATAGGCTGAGTATCTGGAAGAAGATCAATGCCAAAGTCTATTTCCCTTTCGGGAGGAATTCCTAGAAGATCTTTGGGAAAAACATCTGAATATTCATTCACGACTGGGACTGATTCAAGACTGGTCATTTCAAAACTAGTGTCCTTAACTCAAATAAGTGATAGACACATACTTTAGATATCATTTTCCATGCCCAAAGGTAGGAAATAAAATGACCTCTAAAAGCTAAAGTACTACCCCTCCACTCTAGGACGGGTTTATTTGGAAACTGAAATTGAACTATTCTATTTTTGCAGTCGACTATGGCATAGCAGGAATGAAGTCAATCCATGTCGAGAATGACATCAAAATCAGTCATCTCTAATTTGACTAAATCTACTGAAGTGACTTTCTGAAATATCATAACAGGGTAGTTCCTGTATACCCGCTGGGCTATAATAGTTTTATCCACTAGGGTAGAAACTGAGAAGTGCTCTGCTATAATTTTAGGACTAATTCTGAAATTAACTGCTATATAGGGAGTAACAAAAGACAAGGAAGCACCTAGATCTAGCAAAGCATAAACATGAACATGAAAGATCTAGAATGTACCAGTAAACACATTAGGAGAATTTTTCTAATCTTATCGAGATTGGAGAGCATAAAGTCTATTTGGGAGTTGCCCACTAGTAGCACTGGAAGTGACCCCTTGCTGATTTGGGCGACCAGACTGAGATGAGGGATGGTTCTGTTGACTCTGAGGACCTAGCTGAGGAAAATCTCTAACTCTGTGGTATGACTTGCCACATTCAAAACAAATACCACAGCTAGCTTTGTAAATACCATAATGGTGTTTGCCAAAAGTCTGGCAAAGAGGATAGGTGTGGGCACTGCTAACACTACCCTGAGACTTAGAGCCTAGTGCTCTATCTTTGTTGCCATCCCTGAACTTAGGATCTGGTGCAATAGATGAAGAAGGAGATGGAACTGATGACTTAGGATGAAATTAAGAATGGTTTCCTCCTTCTGACTTTGGCTGAGCAAAGTTGAAACTACCTGTCCTCGCTCTCTTATTCTGCTTCTCCCTCATATTAATCTTTTGATCTTCTATCTGTTGAGCATGATTCATAATCCTGGCTAAAGTTATATCACTATTCAGCATGGTGGATCTTCACTAATTAACCATGCTATCATTCATCCTTAAAAAAAACTTACACATCTTGGCCTTGCTATCTCTAACCACATGAGGGGTATATCTGGATAATTGAGTAAACTTAAGAGAATACTCTTACACCGTTATGTTGCCTTGTCTGAGGTTGATAAATTCTAACACCTTAGCTTCTCTAAGTTCTAGGACAAAGAATCTATCAAGGAAAGAAGAAGCAAACTCCTCCCACTCAACTGACCATGCATCAACAACCCTATCTGACTTTCACTACTTGAACCAAGTGTGAGCAACATCCTGCAACTAATATGCAGCTAACTCAACACTCTCACTAGAAGTAACCCCCATGATGTTTGTAACCTTCTGAATCTGATTTAGGGATTCCTAAGGGTCCTCATCTGCCTTAGACCCGAGAAAGGATGGAGGATTTATTCGAGTAAAGTCGCGAATTCTAGATGTAGCCAAATTAGCCACTAGGTTGGTTGGAATAACAGCTGGTCATCCATTTTTAGCAGCAACTAACTGAGTAAGAGTAGTGAATACAACCCTAAATTCTGCATGAGAAACATGTTCATCCAAGGGATCTTCTTGGACAGGCTGGGTTCTTCTCTTAGGAGGCATATTCTGAAATAAAGAGACGAAGTAGATTAGACTAAGAGATTGACTTAAGATTATTCTCACTAGTACGACATGAATACTAAAAGAAGGAAGACTGTTCCTAAAACATGATATAGCCTCCTACATATAAATGTGGCGTGCAACACACCCATGTACAAGACTTTACAAGATGCGGCTTTCAGACTTCCTAGGATACTATTAAACCTTAGGCTTTGATACCATGTTTGTAACACCCTGAATTTGGTAATCAAAATGCTACATGGTGCTTATGAAACCGAAGGACCATAAGCTAACCTATGACTGATATCTTTACCTGTATACTATATAATAAACTGTATAATACGGAAACATGAACTGAAAAGCCATAAGGTTCAAAACTATAACAAGATCTAATAAATCATAAAATATGGATGGGGTATGAAATAGCCAAAACGACTGAAATAAATCATCTGAACATGCTATAGTCTAAAAAGCCTCTAAAACATCATGATCTAAATAACGAGTTGATGGGACATGTCTGCAACTAACTCCAACTAATAAATTAATTAATGAGATAATCAAATACTGATCGTGTCCTCGAAAGATGAGGACTCACTTCTAACTCTGACTGCTGAGACAGGAATCTACTGATGCTCTGGAGCTCATGTCTCTGAACATATGGTAAAAGATACCAAAGCGCAAATGCGTCAGTACTTTGAATGTACTGGTATGTATATGAGGTAGGCTGAATGCATGGGGTTCATATGCATGAACAATACTGGCTAATATGAACGTGAGAATACATGCATGCATAAACAACAACTATATCTGAAATCGTGATAACATGAGTATATTGATGATTAACATGACTAATGGTTGAGTTCTAATAACTGATATAATTGATAACATGAGTGGCTATATCTGACAGTCCTAAATCTAATGGAACTAGATGAGTTCCGCACTGTATCTGAGTTTACTATATCTGACAGTCCTGAATTCTGTAGAACTATCTGAGTTTTATTATTGAGATTGATTTATTTCATCTGATAGTCCTGATCCTGTAACATAAAACTATGGAAAGTAGTCATCTAACCGACATGCCCCAGATATGCCATTATGGTTGTACGGGGGTCCAATCTGTAACCCCAATTAGAAGGGTATAAATACTGCACCACTGGTAAGGACAATCTGTGAGTAGCCTTTATATAATGGGTAACTCTAATAAGAATGGTGGGAACCCTTATATAACAGGTTAAGCCACCTCATCTACCCTCATATAGCAGGCTATGATGTCTCAACCTATGCTGGCTACATAGTTTTGGAACAGAAGGATTTCTTCTAAGAATCAAACCCTCATATAACAGGTGAGCTCCCATCCTTAGATTTACTCGGTGCTAATTTCTACTCCCATCTGAATAGACGCTGAACATGAATAACTAAACTGACTGGACTGAGATTTTTTGAGTTTCGTTGACTGACAGAATATTACTGAGATTTGACAACTGACTAAGTTCATGATATTACTGAGGTTACTGTATTACTGAGCTTTCATGAGTCATATGACTGACTGAGTTCTATGGATCATGGCTTGACTGAGGATATCATGAAAACATGATACTGGCTCTAGGCATACAGCTAAATTATAGGGTACAAGTACCCCTAGGACTTGATAGAAAGAAATTGACAAGGCATGACTTTCTTGAAGACATGAACAACATCATAATCCATAATACATTTATTGAGGCAATTCATCAAACAGGTGATATGCATAAGCTTGTACATAAATAGGGATTTAATAATATCATACTAGTTGAGGATTTTCCTTCATATAGGCATTTAATCAAACACATGGTAAGCATAGTATATACAAACAACATTATACAACAAATAAAAATCATAATTCAACTCTATCTTCATCATCCAAGTGTTTAATCATAGGGTTCACATGAATTTACATATATACAATTCGATTTCCACATAAAATTTATCACCCAACATGGATCAGAATTTAATTGACTATTCTCAACATAAACAAAACAAACCCAACATGATATTCATAAAGAAATCCATACACTTGAACTTTCAAAAGAGATTCATAGGCTTCATGGATGAAATGAGTCCATAAATGAACACTATACATACCTGGATTGAGCTTCTTGAAGTTATTGAACTTGAAGAATTTGAATTTCTTAGTTCTTGAAGAAGATTTTCATTTTTCACTTGGAGATTAATGTTACAGAGAAAATCCTAGTTTTGTTGTTGTGAAAAAATAATGAACAAATAAGCTAAGGTTGGATATAATTGAGTATATAAATGGGTGGTAAAAGACCAAAAATACCCCTTTAAAAAATGACTTAAAATAACTGAACGGGACCTGCGACGGCACGTACGATGGTCTGTCGCTGGATCGACAGTCCGTCGTTCAGACCATCGCACGTAGACCTGAATAGGGTCTCACTACCTTAGCTATGACGGCTTGGGCTACGGTCTATTGCAAATTCGACGGTCTATCAACTTGTCCATCGCACCTTATCTAGAGGGTGTTCTCATTATTCCCTTGTGACGGCCTGAGCGACGGTCCATTGCTAGTCCGACAGTCCGTTGCTAGTCCGACGGTCCGTCGGCCTCACCATCGCACCTGGGCAGTTTTACTGCCTTTTATATTTCGACCATAACTTTCTCTTCCAATGTCGAATTTTGATAAAATTGGTATCAATGGAAAGCTTATTCAGTTTCTTATGTTACAAAAAGTGAAAATTTTAAAAATACCAAATGTACAAAAGTAGATTCATCTTTCAAAGAAAGATCTTAACATTCTTGGGACAATTTCACGCTAAGAAAAAGTACGAGATATTACAACATTGTTGAGATATTGTGACACTAATATTTGATATTCAAATGATGTTTTCTCATAAAACATAAGGGGATTCAGATGTCGCTAGAGAGAAACCTTGAAGTATACCTAATTCTCTTTCTAATTCTTTAGTTGTTTTAGCAGATGATACATTGTTTTAAAAAGTGATGCGTGAAAACCTTTTGATTACCATATAAGGGATCTAAAACGTATAGTTCTATTGTTGCTTGTTCATCATAATATAACAATATATTTGAGAATCGATTACTCACAAAGTGTGTATATAAGGTATAATGAAAGAAGAATCAGTGTTGTTTAACCATCAGTATTTAACTTATTCCCCTGTCGATGTTGGTTGTGGGCTATGAGCATGTTGGGCACGTGTCACTACTGACGTCGGCTATGGGCATTTGTCCTTGCCAATATTACTGCAACCTTTGGATTTATAGTGCTTGAAGGTCTATTCATTCATATGTGCTTAGTTAGGATTGTATCCCCGAGTTGTATGTTTTAGGACCATTATGTATATGTTAACTCTCATACTTTTTTTTAGAAAAACATTCAAGTAGAAGAGTATAATTTATGTGTTTTAAACTTACAATTAATAAGACTGAAAGTTACTTACATAAACAAATACAAAAAATAATATAGTTATTCAGATTTTTTAGTACCATCTGATTATTTAAGAAAAACAGTATACATTTTTTTACACATGATGTGTTGGTAATGTATTTTATTTTTACGACATATATTTGAGCTAAGTGTTTAGCAAGTTGTATAGGTTGTTCTGTAGATTCTGTAGTAAATAGCAAATTTATGCTATAGATCAGATTTGTTGTAGTTATGTATATCTGATATAATAAGAGTGCCCTCAACATTCTATATTTTATGCAGGCTTATTCTTTGTCTGAATTTTATTAGAAGTTTGAGAATGCCTAATTATTTGTATTTTAATCAATTGGAGTTGGGTGAAATGGATGATGAAATGTAGGATAAATGATTGGAGAGTTCTTTTTCGATGTTGAAGACTAAGCCAAAATTTTTCCTACTATTATTTTTGTATAAGAAACAACGACATACAAGGATTTAGATGCAATATAGTGTTAAGATACATCTGTTGCCTTAATTTTCTCGCAATATATAAAAAAATTTACTTCTATTTATCATACTAGAATGTAAATTCCTGTATCTTACATTTTTAAATTGGGTTTGGTTAGTTACACACTTTAGGGTTTTTTTTTCCTTCAAATTCACATGTTGTAATTGTTATGTTTAGGTTCTATCGATGTTTACCATCGGCTATGAACTTTCCCATATTGGTTGTGGGCATTTGGAACATGCCTCAGCCGATATCGATTTTGGTCTATGGACACGCTGGGCACATTACTACTGACATTGGCTATGGGTACCTTCCCTTGCTGATGTCGTTGCGCCCTTTGAATCTATAATGCTTGAAGTTTTATTCATTCATATGTGCTTAGTTAGTAATCTATCCCTAAGTTGCATGTTTTAGGACCATTATGTATATCTTAACTTATATACCTTTTTTTAAAAAAATACATTCAAGTAGAAGAGTATAATTTCTGCAAGTTAAACTTATAATTAATGGAATTGAAAGTAAATAAGCAAATACAAACAACAATATAGTTATTCAAATTTTTTAGTACCATCTGGTCATTTAAGAAAGATAATATACATTGTTTTACACATGATGCGTTGGTAATGTATTCTATTTTTACGACATACATTTGAGCTACGTTTTTAGAAAGTTGTATAGGTTGTTCATTAGATTTTGTAGTAAATAGAAAAATCATGGTATAGATCAGATTTTTTGTAGTCATGTATATCTGATACAATAAGAGTGTCCTCAATATTCTATGTTTTCTACAGGCTTGTTCTTTGTATGAATTTGATTAGGAGTTTGTGAATGTCTAATTATCTGTATTTTAATCAATTGGAGTTGGGTGAAATGGATGATGAAATGGAGGATGGATGAATGGAGAGTTCTTTTACGATGTTGAGGACTACGCCAAAATATTTCCTACTGTTAGTTTCGCATAACAAACAATGACATACAAGGATTTAGATGCAATATAGTGTTAAGATACATCTGTTGCCTTAATTTTCTCGCAATATATAAAAACAATTACTTCTATTTAACATACCAGTATGTAAATTCCTGTATCTTACATTTTTAGACTGGGCTTGGTTACTTACACACTTTGGGGTTTCTTTTTCTTCCAATTCACATGTTGTATTTGTTATGTTTAGGTTCCATCGATGTTTACCATCGGCTATGAACTTTCCCATATCGGTTGTGGACATTTGGCACATGTCTTAGCCGATATCGATTGTGGGCTATGGATATGCTAGGCAAGTCACTACCAACGTCGGCTATGGGTACCTACCCTTGTTGATGTCGTTGCGCCCTTTGAATCTATAATGCTTGAAGTTTTATTCATTCATATGTGCTTAGTTAATACTATATCCCTGAGTTGCATATTTTAAAACCATTATGTATACCTTAACTTATATACTTTTTTTCAAAAAAAAAATACATTCAAGTAGAAGAGTATAATTTCTGCATGTTAAACTTATAATTAATAGGATTGAAAGTTACATAAGTAAATACAAACAGCAATATGGTTATTCCAATTTTTCAGTCTCATCTGGTCATTTAAGAAATAAAACATCATGGTGTTTTACACATGATACATTGGTAATGTATTCCATTTTTACGATATACGTTTGAGCTAAGTTATTAACAAGTTGTATAGGTTGTTCAGTAGATACTGTTGTAGATAGCAGAATTTTAGTATTTATAAGATTTATTGTAGTCATGTATATCTGATATAATAAGAGTGTCCCCAACAATCTATGTTTTTTGTGGGCTTGTTATTAGATGGAATTTGATTAGGAGTTTGAGAATATCTAATTATTTGTATTTAGATCAATGGGAGTTGTGTGATTTGGATAATGAAATGGTGGATGGATGACTGGAGAGTTCTTTCCCGATGTTGAGGACTAAGCCAAAGTATTTTATACTACTGATTTGGAGTAAGAAAAAGAAACATTCAAGGATTGAGATATGATATAGTGTTGAGGTATGTCTGTTGCCTTAATTTTTTCATGATATATAAAAAGATTTACTTTTATTTATTATACTAGAATGTGAATTCCTGTATCTTAAGTTTTTAACATTTGGTTCGATTACTTACACGCTTTGGGGTTACTTTTTCTTCAAATTCACATGTTGTATTTGTTATGTTTGAAGTTCCATCGATGTTTGACATCTACTATAAACTTACCAATGTCGGTTGTGGGTGCTTGGTGCATGCCTCTGCCGATGCCGGTTATGGGATATGGGCGCGCTGGTCGAGTGTCATTACAGACATGAGCTATGGGCACCTTTCCTTGACGATATCGTTACACCCTTTAAATTTATAATTCTTGTAGGTCTATTCATTCATATATGCTTAGGTAGGATTGTATTACTGAGTTGCATGTTTTGGGACCATTATGTATACCTTAACTCATATACCTTTTTTTTTTTGGAAAAGCATTCAAGTAAAAGAGCATAATTTCTTATTAAGTTACACTTACAATTAATTGGACTAAAAGTTACTTACATAAATAAATACAAAAAATAATATAGTTATTCAAAATTTTTAGTACCATCTGGTCATTTAAGAAACACAATATCACATTGTTTTATACATAATATGTGGTAATGTATTCCATTTTTACGACATACATTTGAGTTAAGTTTTTAGCAAGTTATGTGAGTTGTTCAGTAGATATTGTAGTAGATAGAAAAATTATGGTATTGACAAGATTTGTTGTACTCATATATATCTGATATAATAAGAGTGCACCTAATAGTTTATATTTTCTGCGAGCTTGTTCTTTGGCGGAACTTGATTAGGAGTTTGAGAATGTCTAATTATCCGTATTTATATCAATGAGAGTTGTGTAAAATGGAGGATGGGTGATTGGAGAGTTATTTCCCGATGTTGAGGACTAAGCCAAAATATTTCCTGTTGTTGGTTTGGAGTAAGGAATAATGACATATAAGGATTGAGATATGATATAGTGTTGAGGTACATCTATTGCCTTAATTTTCTAGCAATATTTAATTAAAGTTTTTTTAATTATCATACCATAAAGTGAAACCTTGTACCTTAAGTTTTCAACATTTGGTTCGGTTACTTACACACTTTGGGGTTCTTTTTTCTTCAAATTCCCATGTTGTATCTATTATGTTTTAAGTTCCATCAAAATTTGACATCGTCTATGAACTTGACCATGTCGGTTGTAGGCATTTGGTGCATGCCCCTGCCGATGTTGGCTGTGGGCTATAGATTGTTAGGCGCATGTCACTGCCAACGTCGCTTTTAGGCACCTGTCCTTGCCGATGTCGCTGCGCCCTTTGAATCTATAATGCATGAAGGTCTATTCATTCATATGTGTCTAGTTAGGATTATATCCTTGAGTTGCATATTTTGGGATCATTACATATACCTTAACTTATATACCTTTTTGGGGTAAAACATTCAAGAAGATGTGTATAATTTCTACGCAGGTTAAACTTACAATTAATAGGACTAAAAGTTACTTACATAAACAAATACAAACAACAACATAGTTATTTAAATTTTTTGGTACCATCTGGTCATTTAAGAAACACAATATCACATTGTTTTACACATGATGCACCTAACAACCATGACTTTGTCGTTCCACTAGCATTGTTGACACAAATTGGATCCAATCTTATTCTCCTGTAACGTTTTATTGAAAAAAAAGGATCGCAACCACAACGAATACATTAGATGAATATTTATTAAGTGTAAGCAATGAGATGTTATAAATTTTATTATATACTCATCCATCCTCTATTTGTTGGTGTGCTGCATTGCATAATTATGGAGAGATATTTTTCATATTCTAATTCATCCATATTCAAATCAATAATACTAAATAAATCTCCAAAAAGACAGTGAGTATCAGACCAAATTTTGGAAAAATTCTCTATACACTACATTTGTATGTTTATTTGTTATCCTCCCATCTTTATCATAAACTAATATTTTTAATCTCATTCTACTTGTCACCCTCGAAAGAGCTACATACAATTGTCCATGTGTAAATACTAACTTTTTCAAAAATAATTTCACGTGAGATAGAGACTGTCCTTGACTTTTATTGATTATCATGGCAAAGGATACAGTAATTAGAAATTGTCTTCTTTGAAACTTAAATGAAATTCTACCATCAAATGGTGTTAAAGTCATTCTTGGAATAAACACTTTAAGTCCAACTATCTATCCAGATAAAACTTTGACTGCAATTACCGAATTTTCAAGTTCAGTAACAATCAACTTTCTTCCATTACACAATTCTGCTGACTGATCAATATTTTTTAATAACATTACTAGAATCCCAATCTTTAAAGTGATAGCAAGATTTGAAACTCCAAAACATTTAATAATATTCAAAAATTCTGGTGTGTGTGTTCCAAAGTTGAATAAATATGATCAGAGCTGCAAATTTTATAAGAACACAAAAATGATTTCTCAGAATTATGATTGATTCAAATCATATATTGATTGATTGATTCCACCAAATCAAGAATTGGAGCGAAAATGACTCTTTGTTGTAAGTATCCTAGATCATTGCAACGATTGATGAAATCTAAATATGAATTTTCCACAATAGCTGTTATTGCATTAATAGACTCATTTATTAGAAGATTATTTGGTATAGGAACTTTTTTAATTCTGTCAAATGAACTTCCAATCCTACCATCACCAACAACCAAAATCTAATTAGAAAAATCTCTCAACTATTCCAGATATGTACCTGTCTAATTACCTTGTAATCTCATATTCCGTGTAAGTCTCAATAGCTGCCAATGAGGCCATAAATATGAACAATTGAGAGTTACATTAACAATATCTTGCCTAGTACCTTTTTGGATGACAGATAATATTTGTCTGAACTCTCCTCCAAGAACAATTGTTTTACCTCCAAATGGTCTTTGTCAATTGGATAAATCTTTGAAGCTAAGAATATTTCTTAAAGTTTTATCAAGAGATTCAAAACAATATCTATTTATCATTGGTGACTCATCCCAAATAATTATTTTTTCTTGATAATTAAATTTGCTAAAGGAGTACCTTGCTTGATATTACATATTGAATCTTCTGTTATATTTAGTGGAGTTACAAATCGTGAATGAGCTGTTTTCCACCTGGTAAGAAAAGTGATGCAATTTCGCTAGATGCAACTGTTAACACAATCTCTTTTAAATTTTATAAAAGTAGGCAAAGTATTCGAAATAAAAGTTTTACCTGTTCCACCAAAACCGTATAAAACGAAAAATTCACCCTTGTTTTCATATGTCATTATATTTTTATACACTGACATTTGCTAATTTATCAAATTCTCAATCAATTATTGATGTTCCAATGCTAAAGTGTTCCTATTGTAACGAATTTCATCACAGATTAATCTGTTGTTGTTGTCAATCTCTTTCTCATTATACATAGGCATAGGCATTTTTGAAAAATCAAGAAAACTTCTTTCATAATCTTTTAAAAAGTTTTCAATTTTTTTCAAGCAACGATTTTTCAGATCATCATCAGTCAGGTTACCTCCTGAGAAAACATAAAAACATATTAATATTATGTACAATAAATATAAAATTTGTGTTTAAATACATATAGTGAAAGATATTTCTAATGAAACTTTAAATTAGATAATGCAGAAGTACATAATATCATCTGTCATCAAATCTAAGTTAATGAAATAAAATATATTCTTTGTATATGATTATTTAAAAAAATTGAAAGTATTATTTAAGTACTTGAGTTATCTAAAACTCTTCTTTCTTTAGGAAGAATATCTTCTCATAGTATATGTCATATTGCTTGCCAAACAATTTTTGGACGTAAAATTGAATTTGATAAAAGTAGCATAGCAAATAACTGTCTTAAATATGATCGAACTCCCCAATTACTTGCTTCTACTATAGGATCCACATATTCTTTGTATCGTTTAATAAACCTAAAGCATAACACGCATCTCTGTAAGTATTATAAACACATCCATTGGTATTTCTAAGATCTTCATAATATATTGGACCTTTAATTACATTCAACAATAATCTAAGATAATATTGTTCACTGAATTCTAGTGGAACAAAGAAAATTCTTCTAAAAGAAAAGGAAAAAGTTTTTCTTTTTTTCCATTTCTTTAAATTTTACTTCTACAAAAATTTTAGAGGGAATTCTGCATACGTCAGCTGTTTTTCTTCTTGAAATTCTTTATTTGCCTCAAACCACTTTAAAAATATTTATTCTTTTATAGAAGGTCTGTTAACTACTGTATCAATTGGATCATCATCTAAAAAATAACATTTTGATTGTCATCCAAATGAAAGGATAACCCTTCTAAAGGTGATTCTCTGTGATGGATTGGGAATTTAAAAATTCTCCAAGTTTCTTCACATGGTGATATGTATCAATAATTACAATACAAATTTATTTCATCAATGATTTTGGAGTCATCAATATTTTCACTTTGAAAAAAAACAACGGTGACATGATCATGTCATTTATTAACATACTTGAATAAGTATTTATTGGACCTTGACTAGTTGCATCATTCAACATTAATATGTGCACTATATTTCAATAATAAAAATCAATTGTGTGGCACAACATATCTATTCTCCAAATCAATACCTACTCTATTAGTAGATCTATCATCATCCCTTCTTCTATATATTTGATATCCTTCTTCATCAATTAAATTGATTCAATAAATATTTTTGGAAAGTTCTCTACACATTTACCTTTTGCATGCAAGAAGAAGATTTTATTATAGAACCACATCATAAAATTTATAACAGACACATAATAAAGAGGATCAATTAATTTATCAAGCAATTTAGCTTAAATAATTTCATCAATATCGGCAGCACTTGGACATTTATTATTGAGAAAAATAGAATATGTACATGAGGCAATCCAATATTTTAAAATTCAACCATGTAAATTATTGTATAAAATGATATATTAGATAAATATTTATATTTTTATGTTGATAATTATAATAACTTATTCATAATTAAAGAAGGTAATGTAATAATTGTGATACAACATAAAGTTTATACGCGTCTTTACTTCTCCAAAAACTTTATTGTATAGAAGATCCTTTATAAATTGGTCCAATTTGGTTTTGAAAATCTTGTAAAAAATTTTTATCAATCTTATGTAGGCAATCCCTACACTCTATAAATCGAGTTACCTATGGCCATTTTGGATTGCAAGTAAATGTGATGAAGAGATTAGGGTATCCAGCTCATTTGCAGATGGACATGGAATCTTGGTAATTTTACAACATGTAACGTGTTCCTCCAGTGTAGAAAGAAAAGAGTATAACTCTTTATCCTTGAGAATACGGTTCAGTGTCTCTTCTTGAAACAACTTTTTCTAACCCTTTATAAAAATATGATCTCAACTTCTTCTGATTAAGCCTGGTAAAATTTAATCTATAAGATTTCATCATTGCAAATCCATCAACTAAGAATTGCTAAAATAATCTTTTAGATGATACAATCATTGAATTTTGTATAAAAAGTATTCACGACAGCTAACACATTTTTTCAGATGTTGATTCATCATTAACATTTAAAGAAATATCTTTTCTATATCCATCTTCACCATATGTTAAAATTAGAGGATATTGCCAACCCAAATATGATGCAATCAATTCATTTATCATTTAAAGTTTTCCTGATTGAATTTCAGTAATGATATCTCTGTCAGACCTTGTTGGTTCAAAATCATCAATAATCAAAGCAACTACCTTTGAGACTGATAGTATGTTGTACCTTCTTCCATCAGAGCCCCTGTTGCCTATCAATTTGAGATGCAAATTTGAATATCGATTATCTTGAAATCTATCTCTAACCATTCTAAAATACTTTTCCAGCACATTGTGTTCATTTAGCATTTGCTTCACGTCATTGATGATTTCAAAATGAATTTTACTATTGCATTCACCACGACCGCAAAAAATAATCATTATTGAAATAAAATAAAAAATAAAATTAGGATTAATTTTTAAAGTATAGTTAAATATCATGAATTCTGTTGTTCACTTCATTTACCATATCAGAAATATACAATTGTGCAAATCTTGAAAAAGATCCTCAATTGGCAATAAGCTTCTTATTTTATGATAATTCTTTTTAGGGAATCTAAATGGTCTTGGTCTCTTTGTTTGGTTGACAGATGTATAGACTTTTCCTTCCATTGATGTAAAAGAAAACATGAAATTATATGTGCGAATATTCTTTTTGAAATGAATGGATTTTTTCCTACATAAAATTTTAGTTTGCTAAAATTTATATATGTATATGTTATGATGTTGCTTTATTTCAATTATAAATGAATATATTTACCCGATCCAAGTAATAATTTCTTTAGAACCGAAGGAGGTTCTTTTGGATTTGGCATCTTAATTTTTTCACTACCACAACACAAAGTAAATAATGGATTTTTATTTTTATACTTCTTCTCAATTCTTTCTTCGTACTAGAAGTAAGCCCCGCATTATTCACATTAACAAGTAGGATCTCCTATGTACCAATAATCTAATATTGAAAAATATAATAAATATAAATATAGTCATAATACTTACTATAAACAATGAACAAATTATATTATATATATAAAGGTAATAAATGGCACACTTACCTTTATTGGTAGTTGTTCAATCTTCTTTTACATCCGCTACAATAATGATAATAAAAAAATATTTCATATAATTTTACCAAATTTATTAATATAGTAAACAATATCAATTATTTTTTAGTATCATTCTATATACCTTCAAACATATCTTCATCTACAAATTTATCAAGTGTTTATTAGTTTGAGAGCAAATGTCCTTGATGCATGAATATTTACATTAAATAATTAAGTTATATGTAAGAGGGTGAATTATTGTGTTCTTTTAATGACATACCTAGTATATCATCATATTGCATATTTAAATAAGTTGAATCAATATTCTCATCCGCCAACAATCCTTTACCCTTAGAATACTTTGTAGTTGACGACGAACTGCTCTCAAAATATGTCATGTAAACATTAACATTGAATGGCTTAGTTTTCATACAAATACTATAAATTATCGTAATGAAGTTTAGTGTTTGATACATTCATTTTCATTTAAATTTATTAAATCTGTATTTTGGTGAATAAATGTACCTTTACATTTCTCCTGATTTGTGCATGAAGTGTAAATACTTTGAAATCTATTATAATATTATATATATATATATATATATATATATATATATATATATTAATTAAAGTAATTTACACTTTAGAAATTAATTTTTAGTTATAGGGTTTAAAAGATTGAATTCAAATATTATGTTTCTTAAAGAATATATATTTTCAAACATAAAAAAATATGTAACAGTATGTAAAAGAGTACATTATAGAGGTATTGAAGAAATGTAAAATGTATGAAAAAATACAAAGGAACAAAGTTCATGCCATTGTTATCTGAAGAATATTTTTCTTGTTTTTTATTCTTCTGTAAGCATTTTCTTTTTTTTTTCTTATAAGTTTCTTTTGATCTTTCATAACAAAGTGATTGTTTAGTGGTTTTTGTTAAAAAAAAATATTTATTATTTAAAAAAAAACAATAGTTGAATGCAGTTGAGTATGTTTCAGACTTTAAATTTTTTTATTAATTAACTACTTTTTTAATTTGTCAATTGTTACATTAATTTTATTTGAATGACATATAGGTCCTAAGTTTTTAGGTCGTAATTTTAATTGTATTTTTTTATTATTTTAATTGAAACATGTATACAGGTCATTTATTAAAGTCAAAGTTATTTATCTTTGTTGTGACTGTGTATGTCATATGGCATGTGACCAACCCATTTATTAAGCTGTTCTTTGGTATCATTTTTTGCATCATATAAAGAGTATGAGATAAGGTTATTGATGATTTAGTTGATGTAGGCTCAAAGTTGTATGAACTATATACTTTTGGTAGTGTCTCTACAAGTATTGAGATGTTGAAACAAAACATGTTTGTTTTTATGACAATGGTTCTTCTTATCCGATTCACTCTTTCACCAAAACCTAAGAACTTCAAATAGTAGGTGAGTAATACTTCCTATCCCAGAATTATCTGTTTAGAAACATTTCCTTCTTCCAAATTAAAGATGCTCTATGCTTCATTCAGGACATATGGCAAGGCATAGAATTCTCTCAGTACAAGCCAGAAAAACGTGTTAATGTAAGTTTTCAGTTTCTCACTTTCTCTGGTCATAGATTGTAAGACCCCGCAAAGTCTTAATCATTTCAATCCTATATAGCATGCCAAAGAGGTCCTAGACTTAGAAATTTTCAGCTAAGTATTGACACTAAGTATTATTTTTGGCCTAGATATTTCAATGGCATTATTTTTAATTTTTTCGACCTTAGATTATCGATTTTTAAATTGATTCATGACCAAGGACGTCAATAGGTCATATTGGCTGATTTTTAGAATTTTTGGATTTTTTTGGATTATGTTTGGATGGCCAAAACAGCAAGCTAATGCGATCTTGAAGCGCCGCATTAGCTATCGTGTCGTACCTATCGACGTGACGCATCGACGATTGAGTCGACCCCATCGATGCGGTGCATCGCCTATCGCATCACTGGGACAGTTTTGTGTGTTAAGTTATGGATTTGTGAGGGCATTTAGGTCCTTTTTCCCTTAACCAATTCAGCTAAAACATAAAATTAAGGATCCAAAGGGGCAAAATATATTCATTATTCATAAAATTCTCTCAAGAACAAGCCCTAGTTTCATCAAAATGAAGATCAAGTCCCAAGAATTCACCATAATTAGCATGAAATCAACAATAAAGGTATGTTATATTTTATCCTTGAGTCTTCTTCTACCCTTGGAGTTGAAGAAACTTTTTCAAAAACTTGAATTATGATTTCTATGTTATAAATTAAATTATGCCCATGTTTGAGTTGTTGTATCGATTTCAAGTTAAGATCTTTTATGGGTTCTATGAAATTATGTTAGCATGTGTGTTGAATTATGAATCTGTCATGTCAAAACCTTTGAATTTGCAAGTTTAAATTATAGTCATGATGCTTATATGTTGTTCATTATCATGTGTATTAATTATGCTCCCCAAGTGTTTGATAAAATGCCCATGTGAATTGAATAGTGAAATCATGATATGTTAGCATGTGTTCTCAATCATGTACAAGTCCATGAACTCCAAGTGTTTGACAAAAAAACTCAATGAATGAATTGTGAACAATTGACTATTGCTATGCTATCAAGATTTGCTATGTTTTTATCAATTATGCTATTGAGTCCTGGGGGTATTTATTACCTAAAATCTAGTTGTTTACTTAGTTGCAGTAGTTATAGAATCGTTCTACTAATGGTCAAGAATAGTAGTACTCAGTCATTTAGCAAAACTCACCGAACTCACTCCAATTCAGTCGGTCAACACGATCAGTGTTAGTTCAGTCAAGCCTAGTATAGTCTAGTGATCAGTTCAGTGTCGATTCAGTTGGGAGTAGGATTCAGCACCGAGCGAACCCTGGGATAGGGCATTCCTTCTAGTAGAGGGTTTGACCCTTAGTAGCAGTTCCTGCATTACAGAACTATGTATTCAGCATAGGGTAAGTCACCCCCCAGCCAGACTAGGGTTGACGCAATCATATATATATTTCATGAGTCTTCCTGCCAAATTAGGGTTGACCCAGTATTGTTAGTATCCCATGGCAAGGTGCTAACACCCTTCCAACTGGGGTCATAGGTTGGACCCCAACTCAGTCTAAAATTAGGGAATATCAGTTAGATGATAACTTCTACATTACAGTTTCAGTCTTAATATTCAGTAAAGAACTCAAACAGTTCTACAGAACCATGGCTATCAAATATCAGTTACACAACCATCAAAATTCAGTACATCAAATTCAGTCTAAAATTTCAATTACCAGTATTCAGTTATCAAAACTCAGTGCTTTAGTTTTAGTCTAATTCAGGCAGATGTTATATGTGTAGTATTGCATATTCAATAGTTACAATTTTGCATGTACTCTCATCCAGTTACTTCACAATGTTCATTCATTTAGTTATCATCTTATGCATATGAACCCATCTATTTCAACGTACCTCACTTAGCATACTAGTACACTCTACGTACTGACATATACTCTTTCTTTGCGCTATAATGTCTCATATCATAGGTTTGAACGCTCAGATTCCTAACCATACTTAGCAACTTAGGCTATCAGTAGCAGTTATATAGTGAGTCCTCATCCATCAAGGATATTATTTTATTTCAGTATTTTAGTTAGTTCAGTAGTTATTTTAGTAGGAGTTAGTTGGGGACTTATCCTATCAACTCAACATTCAGAGAGTTAGAGGGTTTCAGACTAGATTACCTTAGATAGGTGTTTAGTATTTTTAGCATTATTATCAGTATTCAGTATTTGTTTTCAGTTTATGAACCTTATGGTATTTTTATCCTAACTTCTGTATATATTTTTAGTATTATTACTCAGTGCTCATAGCAGGTACCAATCATGGGTTAGCTTGTGATCCTTCGTGGTCATAAGCACCGTGTGACATTCAGGGTATAGACTCGGGGTATTACAAACTTGGTATCAAAGCCTAAGGTTCTACATATTCATAGAAAGTCTGAAAGCCATGTCAAGTGGAGTCTTGTGCATGGATGTGTAGCGTGCCACACTTATGGACAAAAGGCTATGAGATGTTTTAGGAAAAGTTTCCCTTCTTTCAGTATTCATGTCGTGCGAGTAAGCATAAGCTTAAGTTAAGCTCTCTGTCTAATCCAATTTTCCCTTTCATTTACAGAACATGCCTCTCAAAAAGACCAACTGAAGAAGAACTGGAAACCAGTCAGTACCTCCGCTCATTTAGAAAGATCTCCGGAATGAGGATGTTTATCACGCAGAATTCAAAGCATCTTTCACCACTCTAGCTCATTCTGCAGCAGCCCAGAATGAACGTCCAACTACTGTTCAGGCCACCCTAGTGGCCAATACTATTGTAGCTAGAATTTGAGACTTCACTCGAATAAATCCTCCTTCTTATTCGGGATATAAGTCTGAAGAGGATCCACTGGAAGTCCTCGACATGGTACAGAAGGTAACAGATATTATGGGGGTAACCGCTAGTGAAAGTGCTGAGTTAGCTGCCTATCAGTTACAGGAAATGGCTCATACATGGTTTAAGTAGAGGAAGGTAGATAGGGCTGCAGATACAGGGCCCATAAAATAGGAAATATTTGCTACTGCCTTTATAAATTGTTTTTCCCATTATAGTTGAGAGAAGAAAACCTTTTAGAGTTCATTAACCTGAAGCAAGGCAACATGTGTGTGAAATAGTACTCCATCAAGTTTACTCAGTTAGCTAGGTATGCTCTTCATGTGGTAGCTAATAACAAATCTAAGATTAGTAAGTTCGTGTCTGATGTGTTTGACAGTGTAGTCAAAGAGTGTAGGACCATAATGCTAATTAAGGATATGGACTTGGCTAGGTTGATAGTCCATGCTCAACAAATAGAGAAGCAGGAGACTAAGGAGAAAGAGAGGGAGAACAAAAGGGCTAAAATAGGTAGCTTCAACTTCACTCAGCCTAAGTCAGAAGGTAGTAATCATCCTCAGTTCTTTCCAAAATCTTCAGTCCCAGCTATGTCCTTAACCAGTTCTTCAATGCCTAAATTAAGAAATGGTAATAAGGATAGCATGTCAGGCTCTAAATCTCAGGGTAGCGTTAGTAGTGTCCAAACAAATCCTCTTTGTTAGAAATATGATAGAAACCATCAGGGTGTATGTAGAACTGGCAGTGATGTATGTTTTGAGTGTGGTAATCATAAAATCAGATAGTGTCCTCAGGTGTGTTCACAGAGTCAGCATAATCATCCCTCAGTTCAGTCCGGTCGCCCGTCTCAGCAGGGTGCCCCTTCCAGTGCCACAGTATGCAACGCCCTCAAAGTCTCTATGTACTTTAGTCCCGATAGGATTAGGAAAGTTCTCTTGATGTGGTCACTGGTATGCTATAAGTTTACTATTTACATATTTATGCTTTGCTAGATCTAGGAGCTTTTTTGTCCTTTGTAACTCCTTATATAGATGTTGACTTTGGAGTCAATCTCGAAATCCTAGCAGAGCCCTTCTCAATCTTTATTCCAGAGTAAGTCTATCATAGCCCAGTGGGTATACAGGAACTGTCCAATTATGGTGTCTCAAAAAGTTACTTCAGCAGACTTAGTAAAGTTAGAGATGACAGATTTTGACATCATTCTCGGCATGAATTGTCTCTATTCATGCTATGCTTTAGTTGATTGTAGAAATAGAGTTGTCTATTTTCAGTTTCCAAATAAACCTGTCCTAGAATGGAGGGTAGTACTTCAGCACTGAAGAGTCAACTTGTTTCATACCTTAGAGCGAGAAAAATGATATCGAAGGGGTGTGCCTATCATCTCATTCAAGTTAAAGACTCTAGTTCCAAGACTCCTAATCTTGAGTCAGTTCCAATAGCAAGTGAATTTTCAGATATGTTTCTCGAAGATCTTTCCGAAGTTCCTCCCGAAAGGAAAATTGACTTCCGAATAGACCTTCTTCCATATTATTTTCTCTCAAATACTCACAAATATTTGAAGGAAGATTTATTCTACTTTATTTTTTAAAAAACTTATGTTTATGTACCTGAAACTCAATATTTAAGTCAAACGGCGTTGCTGCTATGTCTTCTTTCCCCCTCTCCTCTAGTGGCGGATCGACCTAGTAATTAGGGGTTCATCTGAACCCCTTTGACGGAAAATTATACTCTTTTTATACGATCAAAAATATTTTTATGTATATATAATAGATGTTGAATCTCATTCGACTAGTCCGTATTTTACTTCTGAACCCCCAAAATAAAATTCTGGCTCCGCCAGTACTTCCACCACCCCAACACACACTTATCTTTCTTTCCTCAATTCTGATTCTTAATCTCTAATTTTGCTACATTTAAGTAACACTTTTCTCTCATTTTCTCTTTATTAGTGAAATAATTTTATCTTTAAAAAAAATTCAATTATCACTGTATTTTTAATTGAAATGCTATTAATAGATAGATATTTTTTGTTTTGAGATGGAATGAATATGTCAATACGATGACACAAAGCAATTCTCCGGTGCTGATTATAAATTTATAATAAAATAAAAATATTAATCTAAATATATTGGAGCTAATTACTTTCGAGCAATTATTTTTTATCAAAATTACCAGAAACTAATGATATAGTGCACACAGATACGTTAATTTATGTAGATACATTTGAACTCGGGATGTCCGTTTCAATAGAGAAACTTTACCAGTGCACCCAACCAACCTTTTATTTTAGTGGGTGCTTTTATATCTTTATACCTATTTTTGTATATTCTCTATGTAGTTATATCTATTCTATGTCGGGTTCACTGAGTGTCGGAGCACCCCAAAAAAAATGTAGGTCCCCCCCTAATTTTTTCAAAAGCACTATTTAATTATACACGAATATGTCACATTCTTTTATGATGCACAAAGTTTTAAAGTAAAATAAAAAATTTATGTAATTATTGATTCATAAAGTTTTAGAGTAAAATAAAAAATTTATGTAATTATTTAAATAAGTTGAGATTTGAAATAATTATAACATGATATAAATTTTTCTAAACTAAATTATATAATACAAATTAAAGAGAGTTTTGTAAAATAATGAAATAAAAATGTAAAAGCACAACGAAAAAAGAAAAAGTTGCACAGAAAATGTTGATGGGAGAAGGACCAAAAAGTAAAAAAATCACAAATAATGAGAGATGGGTCCCATATATTACAAATGTCAAACAATAAACGCCATATATAAGCATGAAGTGGCGTATTTCACACATAATAAAAGTTTTCCTTTGGGGATGTGTTATGCTTATTTATTAAGATTTGACAAGTGTCATCAGTACTTATTTTGAATCGGGACACAAGTATTAAATGTTAACACAATTGGAAAAAAATCGATCACCCTTAGTCAATTTCTTAGCTCTGCCACAAATAAATTTAGACTTTTTTGACAAAAATACTCAATAGTTGTGCATATCCTTTGCTTGATATATGTTTGCTCTTAACAATGAGATAGCTTGTTTTGAATTTTAGCATTTTATACCATACGTCCATGGAAAAATCATGAAGGTTATTAATATATTTGATTTTTAGAAAAAGAAGACTTTTTGTATACTAGGTGGTGTTGGTCGATGAAATTTATGTGCATAAAGTAATCTGGGTTTAGATTTTTGTGAGGAAAAATGGAATTACGCAAGTGTTTTTTTGAATTAGTTTGAATTAAGAGGCAATAAAATAATAGAGAAAGAAAGAAAAGAAAAAGGAGGCAGCGAGCATAATGAGAAAGGAAGCATGAAGAGACAATTGGAAGGGGAAGAAGAAAATAAAAGGTCAACCTTTTTGTATATTTTCAAAAACTTGTTGAATCCTTTTTTTTTTCCACTTTTCCATTAGTTAAAGGGTATTTTTGATCCTATTGTGTAACATTAAGGGTAATTTTGCATTCTAATTCAAATAAAGGGTATATTTACTTTATTTCTAATAGTTTGAAAGTATTTTTAATCTTTTATGATAAAATAAATCAATTTAAACAAACTGTAGATAAGAAGTCACTCATTTTTCTAAAAGAAAAAAAAATTCGTCATACTCAACAGAACCTTAGGGAAAGATTTTAATGTAGAAAATAAAGTTGAGGAAGTAATGATTTTCCTCTGACACAAAGCATCTATCATTTGACTTCATTATATCAAAACGGGGATACTGAAGTCCTTTCCACTCCAACTATCAAATTAAACTTCTTCTACAGAGAGAGTAAGTTATTTAGCTCTCACCAAAATTCGTTTGGCTTAAACTCTTAATTACCTAATTTTTCAAACCCAAAAAAAAAAATAGTAATATAGAAGATGAAAGCAACGAACAAAAAGTTTTCTATGATGAGTCATTAGTCTTCTCTTTAAGCATACATAAACATGGATAGATTCTGGAAGGAGCTTTGCCATCTTTTTGGACAGTTAGTCATCATTTCTAAATTAGGTAACACGCCTCAATTTATCTATGAATAGCTTTCTGGACCACATGACATTTTAATTTTGGAGTCAAAAGTCCAATCAGAGAAATTTTATTGAGGTTTTAAATTTTTCAAAAAGGCAATTTCTTAATGTAAATTTTGGAAAATTTAGTTGTGTTTAGATTAGTTTGGAGTATACTTGAGTTTTATTTTCAAGTGTTCTTTGAATAAGGTAAGAAATGTTCATATTTGTCGGAAGATGCATGTTGTAAATATTATAAATGAAGGTGTTAAAAACACAACAACAACAACATACCTAGTGTATTTTCACATAATGGGGTTTGGAGAGGGTAGAGTGTACGCAGACCATAACATTACCTCAGGTGAAGTAGATAGGCTATTTCTGATAGACCCCCGACTTGGGACTGATAACAGTATAGCAATCACAAAACATAAATGTATATAAACTAGTACAGGATGCAACATAAACTAACACCGCTATCCACAAAATAATACTATAGCCATAAGATAATACTAAAAACTATCTATCCGAAATCATAGATATCACTCAACACCACGAACAAGAAACTTCAAACATAAATAAAGAACGTTCCCCTATTGAACCGACATACTCCCACCCCCTAACCCTCTACCATAATCCGCGTCCTCCATGCCTTCCTATCAAGGGGCATGTTCTCCGTAAGCTATAACTACTCCATATCATGCCTAATCACCTCCCTCTAATATTTTTTTGGCCTATCTATACCCCGTCTAAAACCATCCATAACCAGTATCTCACACCTCCATACTAGAGCATTAGAGCCCCTCCTCATCACGTGCCCGAACCAACATAACTGTACTTCTCGCATCTTGTCCTCCACCGAAGCCACCCCCACCTTCTCTCGAATAATTTCATTCCTTACCCTATCTTGTCTGGTATGGACACATATCCATAACAACATCCTCATCTCCGCCACCTTCTACTTTTGGATGTAGGAGTTCTTTACTGGCCAACACTCTGCTTCATACAACATAGCCGGTCGAACTATCACTCCGTATAACTTACCTTTAAGCCTCGGGGACACCTTTTTATCACATAAAACTCTTGAAGAGAGTTTCCATTTCAACCACTCTGCCCCAATATGATGTGTTACATCCTCGTCAATCTCACAATTTCCCTGAATCATAGACCCTAGATACTTGAAACTGTCTCTCCTCTTAATGGCCTGAGAGTCCAGCTTAACAACCATGTCAGCCTCCTGCAACAGATCACTAAACCTATACTCCAAGTACTCAGTCTTGGTCCTGCTCAACCAAAATCCTTTAGACTCAAGGGTCTGTCTCCAAATCTCTAACTTATCATTAAATCCTCCCCGATACTCGTCAATAAGTACCACATCATCAACAAATAACATACACCAAGGTACCTACGCTTAAATATATCGCGTCATAACATCCATCACCAAGGCAAATAAGAAAGGGCTAAGAGTCAATCCCTAGTGCAAACCTATCAAAACCGAAAAGTACTCCGAATCAACACCCACCGCCTTTACATGAGTCTCGGTGCCATCATACATTTCCTAAATTGACCTAGTGTACGTCACGGGCACCCCTCTAGCCTCCAAGCACCTCTACAAAATCTCCCTGGGAACTCTGTTATATTCCTTCTCAAGATCAATAAATACCATATGTAAGTCCTTCTTTCTCTTTTGAAACTGCTCCACTAATCTCCTCACAAGTTGAATGGCCTCCGTAATAGAGTGACCTGGAATGAAACCGAACTGATTCTCAGAGATAGTCATGATCCTCTGCATCCTCAACTATACCACCCCTTCCCAAACCTTTATAGTATGACTCAACAACTTAATACCTCTATAATTGTTGTGACTATTCATATCTCCCTTGTTCTTATACAATGGAATCATTATACTCTACCTCCATATTTCAAGCATCTTTACCGCCCTAAAAATGACGTTAAACAACCTTGTCAACCACTCCAAACCTGCCCCGCCAGTGCTCTTCGAAAAATCTACTGCAATCTTATTTGGCCCAATCGCCCTACCCTGACGCATCCTATGAATAACTTCCCTGACCTCCTCAACCTTGATACGCCTATAATAACAATAATCACAACACTTTTCAAATTTCTCCAAATCCTCCAACACAAAATCTTTGTCCCCTTCATCGTTCTAAAGTTTATGAAAATAGGACTGACATCTCTTCTTAATGAGGGTATACTCAACAAACACTGTACCATTCTCCTCCTTGATGCATTTCCTTTTGTAAAGGTCATGAGCCCTCTTCTCCTTATTCTTAGCAAGCCTATAGAACTTTTTATTCCTACTTTTCTCCTCTAAAACCGCATATAAGCTCTCAAAAGTTGTTGCCTTAGCCATCATAACTGCTAACTTAGCCTCTTTCCTACAAACCTTGTACTCCTCCTTATTCATCTGCCTCTCCTCATCATCTTTGCTCTCAACCAAACTTAGCATAATCCATCTTCTTAGACACCACCTTCCTTTTAACCTCTTCGTTCTACCACCAGTTCCTTTGATGCTTTCTAGATCGACCTCTCGAGAAAACCAATACTTCTCTAGTGGTCACCCTAATACAACTGGCTGTCGTCTTCCACAAACTATCCACATCCCCTTTACTCTCCCAAGACCCTCTACTCTTTAACTTTTCATCTATTTTTAACATACTAGCCAAAGTTAAGCTACCATACTTAATCCTGGGCCGAGCCTCCACACTTTTCTTCTTTCGGCCCTTATTGATTACCAAGTCCATCACGAACAACCTATGTGGAGTTGAAAGATTATCACAAGGTATGATCTTAATATCTCTACAAATCGCTCTATTACCCTTCCTAAGGAGAAAAAAGTCTATCTGGGTCCTGACAACCGAACTACGAAAGGTAATAAGATGTTCCTCCCTCTTTGAGAAGCTCAAATTTACCACCCACAACCTAAAAGCCTTAGCAAAATCCAAAAGAGATTTTCCTCCTTTATTTCGATCCTCGAAATTGAAACCTCCATGCATATCATCACACCCTCTTGGTAAAGACCCAATATGTCCATTGAAATCCCCTTTAACAAACAATATCTATGAGCTCAGAATGCCTCTAACTACCTCATCTAAAGCCTTCCAAAATCTTATCTTCTCCTCTTCGTCCAAACCTGCTTGCGGAGCATAGGCACTAATAACTCTCAAATAAGCCCCCAACGACCCACCTAATCGATATTAACCGGTCGGTCACCCGCTTAGCCTCCACCACTTTCCCCTGAAGCTCTTCATCTACTAAGATACCTACCCCATTCATATGCCTCACGCTACCCGAGTACTATAATTTATACCCATCCATATCCCTCACCTTAGAGCCTACCTATTTGGTTTCTTAGACATAAGCAATGCCAATTTTCCTTTTCCTAAGAATCTTTACGAGCTCTATCAACTTACCTTGAAGAGTCCCTATGTTCCAAGACCCAATTGTCAATATAAACTCTCTCTTACCCCACCTAACTCTACTACCCCTGGCCTCAAACCACAAACTCAATCCTAGACCCGCCTCTAACCCAATACTAGCCCCCACCCTCACCCTAAACCCTAGTCTCGACCCCAACCCCAACCTAGAACATAAACCTAGCTTATCATCGACCACTGCAACCACTATTCAATGGAAGAAAGGAAAAAAACGAGAAAATAGGTAAAGCCAAGAAATGAAAAAGAAAGGATAAAAAAGATGCAAAGGTAATAAAGAGATAAATATATAGGGAGAAAATCAATAATCAACCACATATACCCACGGCCACAATCACTATCCAGTTTGACAACCAACAGTCAATAACAACAACTCTACTAGTCACAACACCTCTAATCAGCTTTAGAAAGTAAAACCAACACAAGAAAAAACACTAACACAGTAAAGAGAAACTGAAACCAATCATCCCATAAGAACAATCAAGATAAACAATCAAGAAACCAAGAAAGAAATGGCTAAACATATATATAAAAGACATAGGGCGTACAAATTACAAGAGATGAAATGAGTGCACCTGATCTTGTAAATAGAGAAAGTGATGGTGTTTTCTTGGAAAGAAAGTTGTCTCAACAGAACTACAAATACTCAATATCAACATATATAGACTTAGATAATGATATGACACAATTAAAAAAAATTCCATATAGGTGAAAACTACTAGTTATAGATTGCTTTAGACTTGTCAGAAAACTACTACTACTTCTTCTTCTTCTTCTTCTTTTTATTGTTATTATTATTATTATTATTATTATTATTATCATTATTATTATTATTATTATTATATTTAACTTTTTTTTTTATTTTATTTAGTGTAATCATGATATGTTATGAGAAATATAAATTCATAGAGTTATCATTTCCATGCTAAACGTTGGATAGCCAAGTGTAGAGTGGATAACTGCTGAAAACATCTAAGTATTTAGCTCAACTCAAGATAAGTGCTCTTCTATTTTGACTTTTCAAGGGAGTTTGATAGCACAATATAAATAACAACGGGTTCTCTTCCCTTACGAGAATGGGGCGACAGAGAACTATCGAGAATTAACAAGAAGGTCATGACGAAATGAGTCATTTATCATTACGATATGTGTCAAGTGGAAGTGTAGTGATGTATGCAATTATGGTATCTTAACAGACCCGTGCACTTGAACGTTTCTCCTATATGACCTAATCATACACTTGAACCTTTCTCCTACATGACCTAATCAATTCGATCAGGCACTCAAATTGTTGAGATTGGTGTATGATTATTGTTATTTCTATTTGATCCATAAGCATATCAAGATTTTCTATCCATAAATATAAGGAGATTTGCTATCTTATATGAAATCATACCCTACTTTTTCACCTAAGGGTGTTCATGGTTCGATTTGGGTCGATTTTAGATTAAAACCACAACTAAACCAATTAAGTCAATTTTTAAAATCCTAAAATCAAATCAAATCAAATAAACTTAAAAAAACATCAGTTTGGTTCTAGTCGATTTGGTATAGTTTGGTTCGATTTTTTAATTTATGATTAGCTAATGATAAATCATAGTAGTAAAACAATGGGGCGTGAGACAACTATTTCAAATGAATATTAGGAATCAATAAATTTCTCTCTACTATCATATGAAACTTCTATTATTTTTCAACACAATTTTAAAGTTTTAGCATGTCTATGTTGCATAATTATAGAGGTTCTGTCACTTCATATGTCTAATATCTATAGAAGAAATATACATTATTAAATAGAATGGACAATCTTTATATATCAACAGAAAGAGAAATTCTATCTACTGGCATTCCATCACAGAATCCATTGACTGTTGTATTCTAGGAGAAGCTCGATGGAACCACGATTCCCAATAGTAGGTCATCGACTTATCACGCGTAACAAATCCTTATTAAGCAATAATCCGTTGAAAAGTAGATGGATGTCTTAGTAGAAACAATAAAAAACTAGCAATATACTATATCACATATATACAATTAAATAATTAGACTTAGAGTGTTGGTTTTGAATATGTTTTTAAGAAATGAAATTAAAAAGTATTATAGTGCATCTGAAATAAGTATACTAAAACTAAATTAATGATTGAAAGATATAAAATATTTATAATTATTTATGAAAAACTAATATTTTATATTCAAATAATCATAAAAATTATGTATATAATTTATCGGTTCGTTTTTTTTATGTAGTAGAAGCGTAACCAAAACAAATGTTGTTGGTATTTAAATTTCAAAATCAAGCAAACCAAATATCCATCTTTTTTAATCAATTTGGTTTGGTTTATAACCAAACCATTAACACCCCTACTTTTACCCCCAAAATTCAGTTATTTTTGTTTTGAATTAAATTCTAAAATACATACTTAAATAATTACCTAGCAAGTTATTTCTTTTCCTGCCCAAATAAAGTCACTCGAGTTCGTACATTGTCACGATCTAATTTCTCGAGTTATGATGGTACCTGCTACAATCAACCAGTAGGTTAATCAAACTATATCCCTGAACGAGAAGTAATGGGCTAACTGGCAGAAGATAACAAAATAGGCATACAGTGAAATTACTAAGCAACAGAAAGTAGCGATATATAATAACAGCAACAATAAACATCGTATATTCCCACATACAGGGTCTAGGAAGGGTAGAATGTACGTAGTCCATACCACTACCTCCAAAGAAGTAAAGAGGCTATTTTCGATAGACCCTCAGCTCTAGAAAAAATGATAGTAAATAAAGTCGTCATAAAACATGAAGCACAATATGTAATAACAGAGATACAAAACCCACAAAAAATACTATATACTAACAAACCAAAGGCACACACCTCCCCCAACCCTCATAATTATAAGCTCTAACCTATGTACGAAGCCCTAAGACTACTAGCCGAGCTACACCAAAGCACTCCTAACTATTGACTATAGTTCATCCACATGGACTAACCCTCTATCCTAATATGTGTCATCCATACCTTTCTATCAAGGTCACATTCTCTGTAAGTTGTAAATGCTCCATGTCACGTCTAATTACCTCTCTCTAATATTTCTTTGGCCTACCACTACCCCACCTGAAACTACCCAATGACAACCTCTCATACATACAAACTGGGACATCAATTCCTCTCCTCATCACATGTCCAAACCATCTCAACCTCACTTCCCGCATCTTGTCCTCCACCGATACCACTCCCACTTTCTCCTAAATAGTCTCAATCCTAATACTGAATACTGTCACCCCTAGTAAGTCCATACATCCACCACAAAATCCTCATTTCTGCCACCTTTAAATTTTTGATGTGAGAGTTCTTAACTGGCCAATACTCTACTCCATACAGCATGGCCGGACGGGCTGAAACTCTATAGAATTTTTCTTTAAGCTTAGGAGACACCTTCTTATCACACAAAACTCTTCAGGAAAGCCTCCATTTTATCCATCCTGCCCCAAAACGATAATAGACATCCTTATTTATCTCTCCATTTCTCTAAATTATAGACCCAAGATACTTAAAACTATCCCTCTTACAAACCATCTGGGAATCCAACTTCATTACTACCCTGTCCTCTTGCCTCGAGTTATTAAACTTGCATTCCAAGTACTCTATCTTGGCCCCACTCATCTTGAGCCCGTAGACTCTAGGGTTTGTCTCAAAACCTCCAATTTATCATTAATACCTCCCCATATCTCATCAATCAAAACTGCATCATCTGCAAATAACTTACACTAAGGCACTTCTCTTTGTATAAGTCGCATCAATACATCTATCATCAAAGCAAATAAAAAGGGGCTAAGATTTGATCCCTGGTGCAACCATGTCAAGACCTGAAAATGCTATGAATCTCCTCCCACTGTCCTTAGCTGAGTCTTTACCCCATTATACATGTCGTTAATTGATCTGATGTATGCCACCAAGATCCCTCTCGCTTCCAAGAAACTCCATAGAACCTCCCTAGGGACTTTGTCGTATGTTTTTTCTAGGTCGATGAACACCATGTGCAAGTAATTCTTCCTCTCCCTATACTACTCCACCAATCTCTACACCAGATGAATTGCTTCTGCCGTTGAACGACCAAGCAGAAATTCAAATTGATTATCAGAAATAGGCACGATCCTCATCAACTCAGCTCAACCACCCTCTCCCAAATTTTCATCGTGTGACTCAACAACTTAATACTCCAGTATAAAGGGATGAAAATGGAGAAAAGAGTGAAGGGAAATTCAAACCTTAACCTGCTAAATTTAATTGCCTTGTCGTGCCATATTTTGATATTTATTTTCTATTTTTAGTCTGCTGAATTGAGTCTTCATAAATTTTCTTGTGCTTTTTTTTTAATTTTGTTTTACAGTGTCTATTTTATTGTGGTTCTTTTTTATTCTAAATTAATGCCTATCCAATCATATGTTACTTTGAAAATAGCCAAAATTCTTAAAAGATGTGTAGGAATTGAGTTACTAATATTATATATGTATATTAATAACCTAAATAAATGGAATGGCCGATTTCTTAGTTCATTTAACTAGGTTAGTCATTTGAAAAAAACAAAGACAAATGATGAATAAACAAATAAAAACGTTAGTTTAATTCAGTTTCCATTTCTCTAGGATAAAATTGAGCAAAATACAAAAGAAATACCACAAAATCAAAGAAACAAAACTCGATTAAATAAATATTATTAGAATGATATTCACGATTTTTAAATTTCTTCATTCGATTAAATTTAATTCATCATTTTAAAAAAATAATTTTTTCTATCACAATTTCAAGTTTAATAGTAATTCTATCAATTTTTAAAAGAGTTTATTCGAATTGGTATACAAAAAGAGAGTTACGTAGGAACAAGATAAACTATAGAGATAAGAAGAATAAAAGGCAAAAAGGAAAAAATGTGTGCGTAATAAATTTTAACAAAGGGAAATTGATAAGAGAAAATAGCACAGGAGAAGAAAAATAAACAATAAAAAAAGGAAGAAGAAAGCTCCACATTGGACCCAAAAATAAATGAGATTTTCTCATTATGTTGGGATTCTGAGCCCATCTTAGCGTAGCTATGGAAAAAGCCAAATCATAAAAAAGGGAGGAAAAGTGTTGCACTGATGGGACTCAAAATCGGGACACTCGGGTATATTTGGACACCCTTGACCACTGAACTAAGATTTTCATCTATATTCATGGGTTCATTATAACATATATATACCATAAAATCAGAATTTAACCTCAGATATATCGTGTAATTTTTTGGCGAGGGATTTCTGGTGAACTTCCTCGCCTCTACATAGAAATGCCCCTGAGAGGAAATATGATAAAAATAAATTCTTCCCCGACCTGATAAAGTTGGTACAAGAGCCACTATATCGAAGAGAGTGCTAGACAATGTCAAATATACATAATAGTCACTTAATATGCTAACAAGACTATCAAAAATAACATACAAAGGAGGATCAACTCTAGACTCTAAAAGCTTGCCCTAGATCCAAACAAATGCACGACCCAAGGATAATGTCAGTAGTGGTAACTCATACTCAGATTTGCATTGAAGAAAAGATGTAGAAGTGCATTATGAGTACCAAAATAATGGATACTCAGTAGATATCATAGGTCGACTGAACTAAATTACAGTAAAAATATCAATAAAATGTGAGGATGTAAATTAAAGTCAGAAATAAAGGTGAGAATGAAAATAGTAGATCATGCAGAGTGGATGCAATATATGTATAAAATAAGTAACTCAAAAGTAGAAATAAAATGTAACTTTAATCTAAATGGGCTCCCATAAGCCCAAAAGGCACAAACAAGTAGAAATAATTCAATTGAGCCCCCATTAGCCTGGTGGATAGAAACAAAGAGTAACACTAATATGAAGATGGATTAGGACAACAATAAACATAAGATGAACAAATGGGTGATAAACGTACCCGTTACTCCTACCCAATCATAATACTTGTGTCTTACTGGCCCTTGTCGAATTTGAAATCCCAAATTTGTATCCATATAGATTAGAAGTGTCAGACTTGAATAAAAACTAGAGAATAATACCATAATAGTAAAATGTCAGTCTTAAATCGTTACTGATAAATAATATTAATGTTGTTGGGCGTAGAACTCAAAACAAAATTGAAAAATAAGCTAAAAGTAGTAATGGTCCAGGAGTATAACTCTAGTTACATCAAACTAGTCATAAACTTTACAGAAGGCAGCTAATTCTTTAAAGACAATACGGGTCCTAATCACTAAGCCAAAGGGTGTGATTCACGATCAAATACTACCACTTCTGGGTTAACAAAGATAAATAGAGCTCATGAAAAGAACTAAGTCATCCTAAAGCTTAAGATTTAGCCTAAGGTAGTGAATAGGGGCCGTTAGGTTCACAGTGACCTATTCTCGGCATCCTACCTAAAAAAAGGGCCGGTGGAGCCCACTACCAATCCAAAAATCCCATCCTAAGACAAACACCTAAACATATCTAGTATAAGGCTTACAGATCTCACCTCAAGGAACTAAGTGAATCAAGGCTAGTCCTAAAGACAATCATAGACTATCACAAGGAAAAATAGAGCTAAATTACCAAAAAGGACCCCTAATTGGCTAAATAAGGCAATAAATGCTAAAATAATGATCGAGCCACAAGTATCCACCCATAGCTAGCTCAATACTACAATAATACTATAAAAATCATAGTATAGAAGAAAAGTAAGCGTAGCCTACCTGGATACCACTGAAAGCTTGTATAAAGCCTAGCTTACCTGAATACTGCTGAAAGCTTGTATAATCCCCTACTCTGAAGCTTTTTCCTTACAAGAAGCCTCTGACCATTCCCATGCTATCAAAATAACGTTCTATACGTCAAAATGAGAATATCGATATTCATCTTATGTATTGACGCTCTAGATCATAAATCAGACTAAAAATCCCAAATGAGGCTTGCTTGCAGAATAATAAAATTAAAACTATTTTAGCATTCCTCTCAACTCAAAGATCATTTAAACCAAAATTGGAGATAATCTAAGCTCAAATATGTACCAGAACAACCCCAAATATAATCACAAAATTTAGAATTAATCAGAGTATTACAGTAAATATTGATTGAAAATTTACAGGAAAAAAGGTAAGGAAATGATCGCAACAATGTCCCCAATCTAATCCCAGTACCGATATTAATTCTCCCATAATTTTTGAGCTCATAATCACTTTAATGGTGATTTAAGACTTAGAAAGTGAGTTGAAAATGATGGAACCAGCCTTATATACAGTTAGGGGTCCTTCTTTCCAAACACAAGACCTTTAGCTAATGCAAGAGCTAAACCGAGAGAAATTTGCAAATGCAGCCGACCCACCGTGATCATGAAGAAGAAGGCTAGACTGTCTAGGTGGTCTAGAACGTCTTCCTTATTGCAAAATCTAAGGCTAGCTCGCAAATGCATAGGTCAAAACCTTAACCCTTATGATTGAGTCTAAGGCCACGCGAATGTGAAGGACAATTTTTGCCTACACCAGTTGCATCAGCACCACCAACTTTGCTAAGTTGCCAAACTTTTGATCGGGCTCTCGGTACTCATTTGGAATCCCATGAATACAAATGTACTATGCTACCGTACTAAATTTGCCATTTCAAACTTAATGGAACCATCAAAATTTCTATACAAGGTCGTTTGGATAAAAAATGGGTCCCACACTCAAGGGTCTATTTTAGCCAAAATCTACCCAATAGCCTAAAACTAATCCAGAAGCCTCGAGACTTAGACCATGGATCCTTTTAGCCTAAAATTAATATTCTGGAGCTAATGAGTTTTTTTAGAATTAGCATCTAAGGACGTTTGTTTGAAGATTAGACCCGAGAGCCTTTTTTAATAGCAAAAACTCCATTATACAGAAATGACTCTAAAACCAAACAAATTGCCCGATAACCAAACTGTCAGTTCCAGTAAGTCATAAATAACTTGGGTAATCTATAGGAAAGCTCCAAATGTAGAAAAAGCATAAAAATACATAAAATGACCTGGAATATCATTACGATGTCCATTATTAAAAGGACTTCCATCTATAAATGTAAAGTATTAAGAAGTACCTGAAGGCTTGAATAGGTAAGGATACCAGGTCCACATATCACACTCAATCTCCCAGGTAGCTTCCTTGACTAGATGTTTTCTACACTGAACCTTAATATAGGTATATCTCTGGAATACAACTATTTGATATCTCTAGCTAGGATAGATATTGGCTCTTCAATAAAGATAAACCTTTCATCTAACTGAACCAGTTCCATCAAAACATGTGATACTCATCCAGAATATAAATACTACAACATAAATACCTAAAAAATTGCATGGATGACTGAACAGGCTGGAGGCAAAGCCAACCCAAAAGCTACTTCTCCAACTATTTGATGTATCTCAAATAGTCTAATATACCTGGGGATGAGCTTTCCCCTCTTTTCGAACCTCATCACACCTTTCATTGGTGATGCTTGAAGAAAGACCTACTCACCAACTCTGAATATCAAGTCACAAATTTGACAATCAATATAAATCTTCTACTTGCTCTGAGCTGTTCGTGGCCTTTTATGAATCACCCAAACCTTATCCAAAATCCAAAGAAAATTAGCACCACGGGTCCTAAACTCGGAAGTCTCAAACCAACCTACTGGAGAAAGACAATGTCTACCATGAAATGCCTTGGATGGGGTCATCTGAATACTCTAATCATATCTATTATTATAGAAAAACTCCTCTAAGTCTAAGATCTGCTTCCACTTTCCTCCAAAGCCATAACATATGCATAGAGTATATCTTCAAAAGCCTAAATAATATGCTATGATTGGCCATCAGTTTGAGAATGGAAAGAGGTGCTAAGATTGAACTCAGTACCTAACTCCTCCTAAAAGTCCCTCAGTAGGCTAAACTAGGAGCCTCTTATCTAAAATAATAGACACGATTACTCTATGAAGATGAACCACATATCGAACATAGATATGAGCTATCTCTAGATAATGAAGAAAATCTGAATAGGAATAAAATGCCCAGACTTGGCCAATCGATCTATGATGACCCAAATGCTATCAAAACCACGAGAAGTAATTAGCTCCTATTTCTACCTAGGAATGGGTAGTGTCTTATGCAAACCAACCGATCTCAAATACTCAGCCTTCACTTTCTAACAACATAGGAACCGAGTCACAAAGTTTGTTATATCTCTTCTCATACCACTGCACTAGGAATGCTACCTCAACTATCTATACATCTTAATTGTACTAGGTGAATATAATATTTAAAACTGTAGGTGTTCCAAAGTACCAATTGAATCAAGTCTTTTAACCTCGAAAGATAAATATGACCATCGAATCTCAGAATGCCTCTAAAATCTAATTTAGCCTTCTTGGACTCACTTCTCAAGACCTTAAATCAAATGCCACATAGTTTACTATCCTCAAACTACATACCCTGAATATATTACAAGAAGGTCCACATTGCCTCAATAGTAATACGAATCCTCCTGGGGTATGAAATATCAAGTTGAACCATCATGTATGCTAAGGACTCAATGTCTAAGGCCAATGGTCGCTCCACAACTGACATGCTGGCCAAACTACCCATATACATTGCCTTCTGAATTAAGGCATTCACTACCATATTCGTTGACATGACCCGAACCAAGGCCTAGTTGAGTCGGGTGTATCAAGCTCGACCAGGACTGGAGACCACCCAAACACCCAACCATAACCACTCGATACCCTAAGCCAAATGAATTTTGAATACATATATAACATAACAACATGGAACAATCATAAATCAAATATAGTCCAACAGTATCAGCCCAATACCAATACTAGGCTGACACTCATACCAACGCCGCCCATACCAACCCATAGTAGTCATACAAAGCCTCTATCCAAAAGTAAAATAATATTCGATTAGGACATGCCCCTAAACATAGCTAAAACCAATGTCTATGAAATGACAAAAGTATTTAGAGAAACCCATAACATTAAATTGAGCCTTCTGGAGTGTGGAAGCTTGCCATTTCAATATAACACAAGATGTCCCCTAATTTGATCACTGAGCAGGAGGAGTAATGGTCTGTTCCTGCATCACATGGGGATACAACATCCGAAGAAAAATTAGCAGGTGAATGTTAGCATACACTCAGGATAAGGATAAAATAATACCAACATTTAAAAACCAAGTAACCATATGCATCCACATCATTACATATGCATACATATATTTCATATCGAGAAATGGAACCTGGTTTAGCACGTGCTTAAAACCATTAAACTAGATTTGTGTAGCTCAACCATCCTAGAACCACCCACGGGCTATATAGGTCAAGTGTTACCCCCTAAATAGGCTCGATACATGTAGCCACACGATCTGGAGATATCATAGGGGAAGGGGATTCCCGTGTACCCTTCATCCTCTATGATACATATATACAAGTATAACTTAGGGGATTCCTATGTACCCCACAGGTATATGGTCGCCATGACCAACCTCATGCCGGTAAACATGAGTTTATAGTGTCTGTTATTTGAACTCACATCTTCACAGTTAAATATCACAACCTACCATTATTGCCTAATTAAAACTATTTTCACACAACCAAACAACCAATTTCATGTATTATTAACCAACGCTTTTTTAAGTGGTATCGTCATACCGACTATAACTTACAAGCAATGTCATTAGCTAACCTTTTAAGGGATTCCTATTTACCCCATAGATTTTGTTACTAAATTCTCTTAGGGTATTCTCATGTACCCCCCCAAGTGTTTCAATTAAACCAAACCATAGCCACCAAGGCCTTACCATTTAACAATTTAAAACCATTTAAACTAATTTAGGTTCTATTACCATATTATACCATGTAAAGTTTATCAATGAAAGTCTAACTATGTGCAAAAGCATTCTCATAGGTATTTTAACAAATATGTTGTCACAAACCAAAAACGAGGGTCATGATGACATTTGTCGCGGTATACCTTGACAAGTAGGCCTATCACCCAAACTGGTACAAAAGAGAAAAGGACAAAAATATCCCAAGGTAAGGCTTTTAGAATGAAGCCGAACCATATAAGTAATCATCACAAAAGGAAAAAAACTTATCCAAAATACCAATCATGCCCAAAACTAGGTGTCATTAGTGGAAGAACTACTAATACAATTCGAGAGTCAAATACATCAGAAAAATAATCACAAAGAAAAAATATTTGTCTCTGAATACTAATAAAGACATAACTACTATAGAAAGATAGAGGTCAATTTCAGACGCATGAATGTCTAACTACTACCTTGGAAGCTCCAACAATTGCCCGAGTCATGCAAGCTGAGGCGCATTATAGCTTGGACTTGCACCGAAAGAGCGCAGTAGGCATGAGTACGGTCTACTTGTACTCAGTAGGTATCATAAGTCAACTAAGCAAAGTAGTAAATAAAGCATACAAAATATTTACTAAGGGAACGTCACCTACAATACAAAAATATCCCGCAACGGTAGCCCATACCATTTGCACTAACAATTCTATAATTTCCATATATAATACAATAACACATAAGATAAGGATACAAATATACATAATATCACATACAGAGGGACATGTATAATCAAGATCATGAAGTACAATTAAAGGAAGAGAGAACAATTAGACGTTAAAAAGTCAAGATATAGAGTAAGTATGTAGATGACAAGTCAATATGGCAATTCAAAGACAACATAAACATAATAAAGCTGGAGTAATGTATATGATGATAATGATGGTGGTGATGATGATGATGATGATGATGATAATGCATGGTATTGGCACATAGCCATAGGTTTTGCAAACGACCTCAAGTTTGACACATAGCCTTAAGTTTGGCACACAGCCTCAAGTTTGGTACACAACCTTAAGTTTGGTACACAGCCTCAACATCACTAATATCCGCAACTCTTCTCCGGTATGATCCTTCGAAGATGGTCCATAAAATCCAATATTCGATACCAATATCCAGTATTCTTGTGTTTTCAGTATTTTCAAAGAATATAAATAACATAATACATAAATCAAGTACATATACATAACAACAAATATATATAAAGTAGTAAAACGAACAAGTGAAATGATGCATATGATGACATGAGAATGACGATGCAATGTTCATAGCCATTCAAAATAAGTATTTCCACAACCAATCCACGTGATGTGTTTTCACAACCAGCCATAATTATACCTTTCCACAACCATATGAGCCAATATCCACTCATTATTTTTGTTTCATCCATGAATTTTTGCACGTCTCATATGCCAATAAAGTATGAATATAATCACAATACACCAATGGTACCACATTAAGCATTTTAACAACAAAATACAATTACTCACATTAATTCAAGGCTATCAATATCACATAGGACTCCACCCGATCAAATATATCACATAATGTCTCAATTTCGATAATTATATAACATATTGGCCCCCACACAGGCACAACAAATAGATATCTATTTTTCATGATTCGTTCCCACTCCTAACATGTATTTTGTATCATAATTTACCACACATCTCAGTATGAAAGAGTTAAGTTATAATCTACATTAAAAGCCAAAATCTGTCCACTACACTTCGAACCCACAACCTCACTTTTCACAAACTATCTCGAACACTACTAAAAATATCAAATATGAAATTTACACATCAAAACAAAATAAAAAATATCCATATTGACTACTTTTGATTTGGGGTCAAAACGGACCCCCGAAATGGGATTCCAAAAAAGAAGGGCAATATCAGAACTTTACTTCAAAAATATATTCCCCATATTTTTAGGAACCTACATTTGAAAACTCAAGTTAAATCAAGTAAAAAATGAGGATCAAATGGAAGAAAACTATTTTTAAGCTTTACCGAGTAAAATCTTTGAAATCCGGGTTAAAATCAAGAATTAGAGTTATTTTGAAGGTTAAATTGATGAAAAATTAGTAATTATAAGATAAAAACATTATTCAAGAAAATAGGAGTGAAAATGGGTTTAAAATCAAGCCCTAAGATTTTTGAGGTTTTGAGAAATTAATTAAGAAATTACTAAGAGAAGGGTGAATTCTTACCTTAAATCCGTAGTAAAACCAAGAAATAGGTGTTAATCTAGCTTCCCAAGCTCCCATAAACTTTACTTTTAATCTCCCACACTATTTTAGGATTTAACTCTCAAGAGACAAGATGAAAAAAGAGAAAAATAATCCCAAAACTGCTATATATATAGTGTAAATTTTTTGCCTTAACAGAAGGAAAAAGCTGATTTTTTTTCTTTAGTCCAATCTAGAATTTAATGGGGTGTTCGAGATTTATTCGGAGTCTGGTACATGCAAACATACTATGCAACCATACGAAATTCGACGTTCCGGATACGATGATGATATCAGATTTTCAAAAAAATATCATTTTCACAAAGTTGACTCCCGAAGCTCGAAATCATAATTTTCCAAACTGAGGGCCGAAATGAGATTTAAAAGCCGTAAAATCATACCAAACATGATAAAACCCTAAAATTGATATTTTGGATCTTCTAGATAAGTCATATTTTCCATCTGAGGTCATTTCGATCAAATGTGGGTCCCACACCCATATTTTTAATTTTTCAACTTTCCGATCAATAGTCGAAATGAGCTCGGGTGCATCAAGGCCCGAACCAAACATCTACCTAGCCTAAAATTGATATTTCAGAACTGCTGGCGTAGTCCTTTCAGCCATCCATTGCACGGATCAAAAGATATCCCCATAAGTTTAAAATAAGGCTCTCAAAGACATCAAAAACCACAATATCGCATAAATGGTATCAATATGCATCGAAAATCATGCCAGTCATTCACACACCCCAGAAATATGATAATACAATTATAGAGAGGGGTAAAATATTCAAATCATAAAAAATCATAAATTTCACGTATTTCATCAAAAGTTTAGGTCGTTACATCATCTACCACTAAAAATCTAGTTCGTCTTCAAACTAAGGCAAATATATACCTAAATCAATGAAGAGCTGAGGATAAGAACTAAGCATATCAAACTCAACCTCCTAAGTAGCTTCATCTACAAGTCGATATCGCCACTGAACCTTAACCATAAGGATCACTTTAGAGTGCAACCGCCTAATATCCCCAGAAAAAATGGAGATCGACCCCTCAACAAACGACAACTGCTCATCTAACTGAACTGACTCCCAGCGAATAATATGAGACTCATACAGAATGTAACGACAAAGCATAGAAACATGAAAAATTGGATGAACAACTGATAGAAAAGGGAGCAAAGCCAACTCATAAGATACATCACCAATAGTCCGAAGAATCTCAAATGCACCGATATACCTAGGGCTAAGCTTTCCCTTCTTCCCAAATCTCAACACACCCTTCATGGGTGAAACTCAAAGAAAAACATGATCACCTATACCAAATCTCAATGCACGAAGTCTATGATCAGCACAGCACTTCTGCCTACTCTGAGCCACTCTAAGTCTACCCTGAATGATCCGGACTCTATCCAAAGACTCACGTAGAAAGTCCGTACCTCAAGGTCTCACCTTTGAAACATCAAACCAACCCACTGGGGAGCGACAACACCTACCATACAATGCCTTAAAAAGAGCCATATCAATACTGGAACGGAAGCTATTATTATATACAAACTCTGCTAAGGCCAAAACTACTCCCACGGCCTACCAAAATCCATCACGCATACATGGAGCATCCTCCAAAATCTGGATAGTCCGCTCTGACTGGCCATCAGTCTGGGGTGAAATGCTATGGTAAGATCAATCAAAGTACCCAACTCATCCTAAAAAATCTTCCAAAAGTGAGATATGAACACAGAACCTTGATCTGAAATAATAGAAAAATATCACACCATGCAGACGAATAATCTCTCACAAATATAGATATGAGCCAACCTCTCAGCATTGAATGAGACCCGAACCAAAATAAAATATGCTTACTTGCTCAATCAATCCACAATGAGCCAAACACTATCAAAACCATGAGATGTACAAGATAAACTAGACATAAAGTCTAGAGTGATTCGTTCCTACTTCCACTCAGGAATGGGTAACCTCTGAAGCAATCTGCCAGGTCTCATATGCTCGGCCTTCGCCTGCTGACAACATAGGCAAAGATCCATAAAATCTGCTATATCTTCCCTCATACCACCCCACCAGTAGTATTTTCTCAAATCATGATGCATCCTAGTTACACCTGGATGGATAGAATATCTGGAACAATGGGCCTCCTCCATGATCAACCTAGTCCAATCACCCACTCTTGGCACACAAACTCAACCCCCAATCCTCAAAACTCCATCCAAATCAAGTGAGGATTCCTTAGCCTCCTAACTTAATATCTTATCTCAAATCAACCTCAATCAAATATCGTCAAATTGATGAGTTCGAAACTGCTCCATCAAAGAAGATTTAGTCTCCACAAATGCCTAAACACACCCAGGTGTCAAAATATCAAGTATAACCATCTGGTTAGCTAAGACTGAACCTTTAAGGCCAAAGTATGCCAAAGTATTATCCTAGGTCAAAAGATAGGCCAAACTACACATACTAGTCGACTTTTGGCTCAAGGCAACCGCAACCATATTAGCCTTGCCCAGATGGTAGAGAAGAGTTAAGTCATAATCTTTAAGCAACTCAAACAAAAAATGTTGCCTTATATCAAGATCTCACTGGGTAAAGAAGTACTGAAGGCTAGAATGATCTGAGAAGATCTTACAATAGACTCCATACAAGTAGTGCCTCCATAAATTCAAGTTAAACACAATTGTACATAACTCCAAATCATACGTAGGATAATTTCTCTCTAAAGCATTAATTGACGGGACACATATGCAATCACCTTGCCTCCTACATCAACACTGCACTTAACCTAACACCTAAAGCATCACAAAAGATGGTAAAACCTATGCTCACCTTAGGCAAAGTTAAGATAGGAGCTAAACTCAACAAATCCTTAAGCTTTTGAAAGCTCACCTCACAAGCATCGAACCACTGAAAAGAAATCATCTTCTGGGTCAACTTAGTCAATGGAGCAGCAATGGATGAAAAACCTCAACAAAACACCGATAATAACCTACTAAGCCAATAAAACTCTGAATCTCGGTAGGAAAAGCATGTCTAAACCAATCACGAACTGTTGTAACCTTGGTTGGATCAATCATAATACCTTCTTTAGTCATCGCATGATCCAAGAAAGAAATAGACTCTAACTAAAACTCGCACTTACAGAACTTAGCATACAACTTCTCATACCTCAATCTCTAAAGCACCATCCATAAATACTACCAATAAATTATCTATAAACACAATAACAAAGGAGTCGAGATATGATTAAAATGCCTAATTCATCAACTCCATGAATGTGACAGGGGCATTGGTCAACCCAAAAGACATAACCAAGAACTCATAATAACTATATCAAGTTTGAAAACCTATCTTTGAAATATCTGAAGCTCTAATCCTAAAGTAGTGATAACTAAACCTAAAACAAATCCTTGAAAACACTACAGAACTATGAAGTTGATCAAATAAATTATCAATTCAAGGAAGATGATACTTATTCTTAACCGTCACCTTTTCAACTATCAATAATCAATACACATCCACATAGACCCATCTTTTCTCTTCACAAATAAGACAGGCACACCCAAAGGTGAAATACCAAGTCAGATAAATACCTTGTCCAACAACTCCTACAACTGATCCTTCAGTTTCTTCAACTCTACTTTGGCAATCCGATGAGGAAGAACAAAAATGGGCTTTGTACCTAACTTAATATCAATAATAAAATCAATATCTTGATCCGAATTCATACTAGGCAAGTTCGTATGGAACACACCCATAAACTCATGGATTACACAAACAGAATTCACGGAAGGAGATAAAACAACACTGGTATCATGAATATGAGTCAAGAATGATAAATCCTACATATAAGATATAATTCTCTTAGGACTCAAATGAAGTGTACCCTTTTAACCTATCCTTGTCACACCCGGCGAAGCTAAAGTCACAGTCTTAGCAAAATAATCTAAGATAACATGATAAGGAGCCAACCAATCTATATCCAAAATAACATCAAAATTGATCATATCTAACACAACCAATTCTACCAAAGTCTCACGCCAAAAAAAAGTCACAACACAAGATTGGTGAGCGTAATTCACCACTAAAGAGTTACCTATCTAGGAGATACATGAATAAACATGGTAATAGTCTCACTAATAGAATTACAACCCAAAGAAAACATACACACATACAGTAAAAAGTTGATCTAGGATCAAATAATATAGATACAGGCCTAAAACAAATATGGATGATACCTATGATCACAACATCAAAAGCCTCTGCTTCAGGTCTGGCTCGTATAACATAACACTGACCATGACCACTAACTACCTGAGTGGCCCCATGACCAGCACCATGGGATCCACTATCTTTACCCCTACCTCTCACAGCTAAAATAGAAGTAGCCTGAATTACTCAACGGGGATAGTCTCTGACCACATCGCCAATCTCATTATATATATAGAAATATCTATGACCAACCTCAATAAGAGAAGCTACAACTGGGCCTGAATATCCACCCTAAACTACTGAACTAGAAGATCCACCACCTGAACTCTATAAAGTTGCCACTGGCCTACCATGGTATTTACGAGAACCTCTAAAATCATTACCTCAAGAGGTATAACTCCTGAGCTCAAAAAAATATCTTACCTTCCTCTCGCCACCCTGAGATGCACTAAGAATACCTTCTATTATCTTAGCATGATCCACTATACTCTGGAAAGAAACCCTAAATATAACCATCTGAGAAGTAGCCAACTAAAGAGAAAAATCCAAGCCCTTCATAAACTTTTAAATCTTCATAAACTTAGTGGATATGTTATCAAAGGATTATCTAGACAGAAATGGAAGCGTGCCTCATACTCAGCAACTGTCATGGAGCCTTGTTCCAAATGATCAGACCCATCCAGTATTCGATCTCTCAAACTGAAAGGCATAAATCTCTCTAGGAAACCTTAACGAATTGATCCCAAGTTATCTTGAAAGAATCATGAGGTCTATAACTCATATGTGACCTCCACCAAACTCTAGAATTAACTTTCAACTGATAGGCCAAATAAGCAACACCATCCGCACAGAAAGAGTGAAACACAACTCAGAACACAAGGTATAAAAGAAATTCGCAAGAAAAATTTACTAAAGAAATTCTATAGTCTCTCAAAGATAGATACAGGCGTCTACGTACCTATTTGCCCCGAGTCTGTACCCCGAATGCAACACGGTGCTCATAATCCCAAAGGACCATAAGATAACCCATGACTTGCACATGCTGCAATAACTGAATAATAATACTGTAGTATATGAAAATTAGGCAGAATATATGCCATAAGGTTCAATACTATAATAAAACTGAATACGGTATAAAAAAATACCAAAACTAAAGCATCGGCCTGAAAATATTCTAGTCTGAAAAGCCTCTAAACTGTCTAAAATGTATAGTTGAAATAAACTAAAATGCGTAAATAATAATCATGTCCTCAAAATATGAGGGCTCACCACTAACTCTGACTACCAAAAATATGTAACTGCTAAGGATGATCAAGAGCCCGTGCATTTGAACCTATGATATAAGACATCATAGCACAAGAGAAAAGTATGCATCAATACTTTGAATGTAATGGTATGCTAAGTATGGTAGGCTAAAATGCATGGGTTCATATGCATGAACAAAAATGACTGAATGACATGAGTATAACTGGATGAGAGTATATTCATTAATACGTAAAGTGTAACTGCGATCGTGATAACACTGAATACTGAGTTTAAATACTGATTTACTGATATTTTAGTATATTGATACTGAATTATTAATAACTAAATAACTGTATCTGATAGTCCTAATTCTATGGTACTATATTGAGTTCCATACTAAGTTGAGTGACTGTGTCTAATAGTCCTAAGTCTGTAGAACTAACCTGAGTTCTGTACTAAGGCTGAATTTAAAACTGAGACTGTGGGAAGTAATCATCTAATCGATAAGCCCCTCTATGAACTGATTGGGGTTAAAATTATAACCCTAGCTTAAAGGGTGTCAGTACCTTACTAGGGTTAAAGAAGAGCTGAGTGACCCTCATCTAGCAGGTGCTCTGAACGAGAATGGTGGTACCCTCATCTGGCAGGTAGATTACCTCATCGACCCTTAACTGGCAGGTTGATATCTTAAATTACGCTGGCAACGTAGTTCTGGAACACAAGGACTGCTTAGAAGGATCACACCCTCTACTGGCAGATGAGTCCTCATCCTAGGGTTTACTCAGTGTTGAATCCTACTCCCTACTGAATGGATACTGGATTGATTTTGAAACTGTTCTAAGCTTGACTGAACTGTTACTGATCATATTATTTAACTGAAGTTAACTGAGTTCACTGAGTTATATGGACTGATGGAATACTACTGAATTCTATTAACTCTGAGTACTACTGAGTTTCCCTAAGTTTTATAACTGACTAAATTCTACTGATTATGATATGGCTGAATACTATTCTGTATTTGACACTGGCTCTAGGCAAACAAATAAATTTTTGGGTATTAAATACCCCCAGGAATTGATAGCATAAATTGTATGATGTGGTACAATCTTGAAACATGATAGCTAAGTACTTGGTCATTGTACATTTGTTTGGGATATTCTAGCAAACACTTGCATGACATGAACTTGAATATATGCTGACATGATATAATTTCACTATTCAACTCACATAAACAATTCATCAAACACTTGAAGGACATATTCTATGCACATGACACTAAACAATATGTAAGCATCATAGTTAAATTCCACATTTACATCATCAAGGGTTTCAACATGGTATTACATGATAATACACACATATCAATCAATTCCACATGAATCTTGTAGTAAATCAAAAACTAGAATTACCATTAACATGGTAATCATGAACACATTCAAATTTATCAATGAAATTCACCAAAACTCATAAACTTGCTGTTAAAAGGGGTTCTTGAACTCCAAGGGTGGAAGGGAACCGTTAGATGAACACTTGACATACTTGATTGCTAAATTACTAAAGAACAATGGTGGAAATCTTGAGCCTTGACCTTGAAATTAAATCACCTAGGGTTTTTGTTCTTGAGCAATTTGAGAGAAAGTAAGTATATTTTCCTCAATGAGGGCTGAATCTAGTATTTTAGAGCTGAATAGGGGTGGTAAAAAGACCCAAATACCCCTATGGATGCGGCTTTTTAATGACTAAAATCAAACTATTGACGTGCAGGACGACGTGTTGCGTATTTAGTATCATTGTGATTTCCAATGCACTGCGTCGAGTCTGCATCAATTTACTAGAAATTACCACTGGGAGCCAATGAATATTATTGATCGACGCGATGGCTGACACACCACGTCGAGATCGCTTTGATACACTATTTTAGGTTCCCAAATGTGGTTCAAACGAGGTCCGAAAAATCCAAAACTCATCGAGGAACACCTACTGATATTCCTGATCATGAATCAACCTAAAGATTAATATTTTAAGGTCATAAAGGTCATAAAATTGAGTCTCCAACTTACAAAGGCTAAAATAATACTAAGTCTGAATACTTAGCTATAATTTTCTATGTCTGGGACTAAGTTGAGCTTAAGATTTTGTGGGGTCTTACAATATCTCCCCCTTATGAACATTAGTCCTCAAATAAGACTGACTAAGCTGAGAATACTAATAGACTGAATTTAGACACTAGACATGCACAACTAAAGCATGATTTCATGACTGAAATTACTGGTATACATTAATATATTGAACATGCATATCTGATGCATGAGTACATGCCGATCATGATTCATAAATGCATAACTGGATTACTTGTTAAGGTGAGCTAATATACTAGAAATGCAAATCTGATGCATGGGGCTATAATTGAACTGGATCGTGAATACATGACTAGATATGCAACAGTAACTAACACCAAGTTCATAAGGAAAATATAAACACGAAACCAAGTGAGTGTAAGGAAAACTATACTACCTTGGGATGAGTATGAGCTTACAGAGAAGAGGTGAGGATACTTGATTTGCATATCTACTTTTGATTTTCAAGTAGCTCTCTCAACGGACTAATTTCAAGAAAGAACTTTGACTAGAGGGACTTTTTTGTTCCTCAGTTTGTGAATCTGATAATCAAGGATTTCAACTTGGATATCTTCAAAAGAGAGGCTATTCTGAATATCTATGCCCTCTATAGGGACTACGGCTGATGGGTCACCTATTCATTTCTTTAGAAAGGAGACATGGAACAATGGGTGCACTGAAACTAAGTCTGAAGGCAACTTAAGCTCGTAAGCTACCTTTTTTAAACGACTGAGAATTCAGTAAGGATCAGCATATCGGGGATTGAGTTTCCCCTTCTTGCCAAATCTCTTCACTCCTTTCATAGGAGAGATTTTTAAATACACAAAATCCCCAATCTCAAATTTGAGATCCTTTCTGCAAACATTTGTACGATTTTTGTTGGCTCTGAGCTGTCTTAAGACTTTCACTAATCAACTAGACTTTTTCTAAGGTATTAAACACCAAGTCAGGCCCTACCACTGTGGCCTCACCCACTTCAAACCAATCAATGGGAGATCTATACCTCCTTCCATAAAGTGCCTCAAATAGAGCCATTTGACTATTGGAATGATAGTTGTTTTTATATGTGAGCTCAATCAAATACAAGTGGTTATCCCAACTACCCTTGAAGTCCATCATACACGCTCGCAGCATATCTTTTAAAGTCTGGATGGTCCTTTCTGCCTGACCATTTGTCTAAGAATGAAAGGTTGTACTGAGGTGAACTCGGGTACCTAGACCCTTTTGGAATGCTTTCCAGAAATGAGAGGCAAACTGGGTACCTCTATCTGAGATAATGGACATTAGAATATTATATAACCTAACCAACTCCCTGATATAAAGTTTGGCATAATCCTCAGCCGAATAAGAGGTATGGACTGGTAGGAATAAGCTGATTTGGTCATCGTATCTACAATGACCCAAAATAAATCATGCTTGCAACGAGTATGAGACAAACCCATCACAAAGTCCATGTTCACTTCTTCCCACTTCTAAGTGGGAATACTGAACTCTTGCATAGACCCACTAGGATTCTGATGCTTAATCCTATCTTGCTGACATGTTGAGCAATTAGCCATAAACTCTGTAATGTCTCTCTTCATCCCACTCCACCAATAGAACTCCTACAAATCACGGTACATCTTAGTGGCCCCTAGATAAATAGAGTAGTGCGCACCATGCACTTCTGTAAGAAATCACTTTGTAAAGTCATCTACACCTGGCACGCATAGTCAACCCTGATAATGTAAAACACTATCTCTCTCTTAGGAGAAAACCTCTATCTTCTGATCTCTGACTGATTCCTTCAACTTGACTAGACTGGGATCCCTATCTTTTTTTTATTTCACCTCAAAAACCAGGGATGATTCTGAGCTACTCTACACCTATACACTACCTTCTAATGAATTGACTAAGCAAACACCTATTCGGGTAAGCTGATGAACTTCCTAAGGAAACTTCTTTTTACTATCCTCCACATGAGCAATACTACCCATAGACATCCTACTGAGAGCATCAACCACTACATTGGCTTTCCCAGGATAATACAAGAGACTCATGTCATAGTCTTTCAACAACTCTAACCACCTTCTCTGATGGAGGTTTAGGTCTTTTTGAGAGAACACATACTACAGGCTCTTATGTTCTATGAACACATCAACATGCACATAATACAAACAGTGCCTCCAAATCTGTAAGGTAAACATAACTGTTGCTAACTTAAGGTTATGAGTTAGATAGTTCTTTTTATGGGGTTTAAGCTGTCTAGAGGCATAGGCTATGACCTTACCTCTCTGAATCAAAAAACACCCCAAACCAACTCTGAAAGCGTCACAATACAAAACAAAGTTGTCTAAACCATCTAGTAGGGTCAAAATATGAGTTGTAGTGAGTCTAGTCTTCAACTCCTGAAAACTCTTTTCACAAGAATCTGACTATTAAAATTTGACTTTCTTCTGAGTCAATTTGACATCGGGGATGCAATTTATGAAAATCCCTTAACAAAATGTCAGTAAGAGCAAGCAAATCCCAAGAAACTCTTGATATCTGATAGAGAGATAGGTCTAGGCCAGTTTCTCACTACTTTGGTCTTTTGGGGATTAACTATAATACCATCACTGAATATGATATAGCCAAGAAAGGTTACTAACCTTAGCCAAAATTTGCACTTACTGAATTTGGCAAATAGTTGATGGTTTTTGAGAGTCTATAGTACTATTCTGAGATGGTCTGTATGATCATGCTCACTGCAGGAGTAGACAAGAATCTTATCTACAAAGACTATAATGAACATGTTTAGGTACTGCTCGAACATATGATTCATCAAGTCTATGAAAGCTGCTAGGGCATTGGTAAGACCAAAAGACATGACTAAGAATTTGAAGTGACCATACTAAGTTCTGAAGGCTATTTTTGAGATGTTATATTCCCTGACTCTAAGCTGATAATAGCATGATCTGAGGTCTATCTTGGAGAAATAACTGGCACCCTAAAGTTGGTCAAACAAGTCATCAATTTTGGGAAGTGGATACTTGTTCTTGACCGTGACTTTATCTAGCTGACAGTAGTCGATACACATTATGAGAGAACTATCTTTCTTATGCACGAATAAAATTGGTGCACCCTATGAGGACACACAGGGTCTGATGAATCACTTATTTAAGAGATCCTTAAACTATTCTTTTAATTCTCTAAGTTTTGCAGGTGCCATTCTGTATAGAGAAATAGATATGGGTTGTGTATTTGGAAGAAGGGCTATTCCAAAGTTAATTTCCCTTTAGGGAGAAACTCCGAAAAGATCTTCGGGAAACACATTTGGGAATTCAAATGCTACTGTCACTGATTCAAGAGTAGGGGTTTCTAAAATAGAGTCCTAGACTCGAACAAGATGGTAGACACATCCCTTAGAGATCATTTTCCTTTTCCAAAGGTAGAAATAAGATGACCCCTAAGTACTGAAGTACTACCCCTCCACTTTAGGACTGGTTCATTCAAAAACTGAAACTAGACAATTTTGTTTCTGTAGTTTACTAAGGCAAAGAAGGAATGAAGCCAATCCATACCGAGAATAAAATTAAAATCAGTCATCTCTAATTCGACTAATTCTGCTAAAGTGACTTTCTGAGATATCATAATCGGGCAGTTTCTGTATACGCACTAGGCTATGATAGATTTACCTACTGGGGTAGAGACTAAGAAAGGCTCTACTAGAATTTTGGAACTGACTCTGAAATTAACTACTATATATGGAGTAACAAAGAAAAAATAAGCTCCTGGATCGATCAAAGTATAGACACATAAATGGAAATCTTGTAACGTACAGTGACCATATCAGGAGAACTTTCCTGATCCTGTCAGAACTGAAGAGCATACAGTCTGTTTGGGCACTGCCCACTGGTGGCACTGGATGCGGCACCCTGCTGATTCAAGCGATCGAACAGAGTTGGGGGATGGTTATACTGACCTTAAGAACCTGACTAGGGACAATCTCTAACTCTGTGGCCTGGGTTGCCACCCAAAACACAGATCGTTGCCTGCTCTGCAGATACCCTGGTGGTTTTTGCCATATTTCTAACAAAGAGGATTGGTTCAGGGGTTGCTGACACTACCCTGAGGTTTAGGGCCTGGTTCCCTATCCCTAATATCATCTCTGAATTTTGGTACTGGAGCACTGGCTGAGAATGGAGCTAGAATTGATTACACTTGAGAGAATAATCTTTCACTATCATGTTTCCCTACTTCAGATTTATGAACTCTAAATCCTTCACTTCTCTTAACTCCAATAGGAAGAACCTATTCAAAAAAGTAGTGGCAAACTCCTCCTAGTCTATGGGCCCTGAATCGGTGACCCTCTCTACTTTTAACTATTTGAACCTTGAATGATCCATATCCTGCAACTAATATACGACCAACTTAGCACTCTTAACAACAGTCATCCCCATAATATTTGTAACTTTCTGCAACTGATCAAGAAATTCCTGAGGTTCGTCATATAACTTTGACCCAGTAAAAGATGGAGGGTTCATTCGAGTAAAGTCCTAAATCCCGAAAGCAACAGTATTGTCCACTGGGTTGGCCAAAGCAGCAGTAGGACATTCATTCTCAGCTGCCATAGAATGAGCTAAGGTAGTGAAAGCTGCTCTGAATTCAGCATGTGAGACGTGTTCATCTGGAGAGTCTAGATGGATGAGCTAAGGTTCTGGCTGGTCTCTCATTCCTCTTCCCTTCGTCCTCTTTAGAGGTATATTCTATAAACGGAAGAGAAACTTGGATTAGATAGAGAGTTTAACTGGAGCTCATGCTCACTCGCACGACAAAAATATTGAAAGAAAGGAAACTTTTCCTAAAACATCTCATAGCCTCCTGTCCATAAGCGTAGAGCGCTACACACCAGATTTTACTAGATATGGTAATCAAACTTTATAGGACTCTTTTGAACCTTTGGCTCTGATACCAAGTTTGTAGCGCCTTGAGTCTATACCCCGAATGCCACACGGTGCTCATAATCCCAAAAGAGCACAAGCTAACTCATGTTTGGCACCTGCTGCAATAACTGAATAATAATACTGTAGTATATGGAAATTAGGTAGAATACATGCCATAAGGTTCAATACTATAATAAAACTGAATATAGTATAACAATACCAAAACTGAAAAGTCTGAAGTCTGAAAAGCCTCAAAATTGTCTGAAATGTGGAGTTGATGGGACAAGTCTTCAACTAACTTCGGCTACTGAAATAAACTAAAATGCTGAAATAATAATCATGTCCTCGAACTATGACGACTCACCACTAACTTTGACTAATAAAAATCTGTAACGGCTAAGGATGATTAAGAGCCCGTGCGTTTTAACCTATGATATAAGACATCAGAGCGCAAGAGAAAAGTATATGTTAGTACTTTGAATATACTGGTATGCTAAGTGAGGTAGGCTAAAATTCATGGGTTTATATGCATAAGAAATACTGACTGGATGACATGAGTATTACTGGATGAGAGTACATGCATGAATTTGTAAACCATAACTGTGATTGTGATAACACTGAATACTGAGTTTGAATATTGATTTACTGATATCTGAGTATACTGATACTGAATTACTGATAACTAAATGACTGTATCTGATGGTCCTAATTCTGTGGAACTATACTGAGTTTTGTACTGAGCTGAGTGACTGTGTCTGACAGTCCTGAGTCTGTAAAACTGATTTGAGTTCTGTATTAAGACTAAAGCTAAAACTGAGAGTGGGAAGTAATCATCTAATCGACATACCCCTCTCTAAACTGATTGGGGTCCAACCTGTAACCCCAGCTGGAAGGGTATCAGTACTGTTCCATGGGTAAAGACAAGCTGAGTCACCCTCATTTGGAAGGTGCTCTAAACGAGAATGGTGGTACCCTTATCTGGTAGGTAGATAACTTCATCAACTCTTAACTGGCAGGTTGATATCTCAACGAACACTTACTACGTAGTTCTGGAACACAAAGACTACTTCAAAGGATCACGCCCTGTACTGGCAAGTGAATCCCCATCCTTGGGTTCACTCGGTGCTAAATCCTACTCCCAACTGAATAGACACTAGACTGATTTCTAAACTATTCTAAGCTAGACTAAATTGTTACTGATCATGCTGTTTAACTAAATTGAACTAAGTTCACTGAGTTTCATTGACTGAAGGAATATTACTAAATTCTGTTCACTAACTGAGTACTACTAAATTTCCCTGAGTTCTGTAATTGACTGAATTCTACTAATTATGACATGGCTAAATACTATTCTTTAACTGACACTAGCTCTAGGCATACAACTAAAATTTTGGGTATTGAATACCCCCAGGACTCGATAGCATAAATTATACGACATGGCAAAATTTTGAAACATGACAGCTAAGTACTTGGTTATCGTACATTTGTTTGGGACATTCTAGCAAACACTTGTATGACATGAACTTGAATATATGCTGACATGATATAATTTCACTATTCAACTCACATAAACTATTCATCAAACACTTGAAGGACAAAATCCATGCACATGACACAAAATAATATGTAAGCATCATAGTTCTATTCCACATATACAACTTCTAGGGTTTCAACATGGTTTCATGTGATAATGCACACATATCAATAAATTCCACATGAATCTTGCTGTAAATCATGAACTAGAATTCCCATTAACATGGTAATCATGAACACATTCAATTCAACTATGAAATTTACCAAACCTCATAAATTTGTAGTTAAAGGGGGTTCTTGAACTCCAAGTGTGGAAGGGAACCCTTCGATGAATACTTGACATACCTTGGTTGCTAAATTTCTGAAGAACAATGGTGGAAATCTTGAGCATTGGCCTTGAAATTAAATCACCTAGGGTTCTTGTTCTTGAGCAATTTGAAAGAAAGTAATTATATTTTGATCAATGAGGGCTGAATCTCATATTTTAGGTCTAAATAGGGGTGGGGAAAAGACCCAAATACCCCTATGGATGCGGATTTTTTAATGACTAAAAATTAAACTGTCGACGCAGGACGACGCACTGCGTCGTTGGCATCAATGCGATAGCCAGTGTGCCGCATTGAGTCCGCATCGATTCACTAAAAATTACCACTGGAAGCCAATAAAAATTATTGATCAACGCGATGGCCGATGCGCTGCACCGAGATCATTTTGATACACCATTTTTGATTCCCAAACGTGGTTCAAACGAGGTCCAAAAAATCCGAAACTCATTTGAGAACACCACTGACATTCCTGATCATGATTAAACAAAAAGATTGACATTATAAGGCCATGGATGTCATGATCAGGAATGTCAGTGGTGTTCTCGAATGAGTTTCAGATTTCTTATGACGGCTAAAAAAATATTAAGTCTAAATACTTACCTGAAATTTTCTAAGTCTGGGACTAAGTTGATCTTAAGATTTTGCGGGGTCTTACAGTATCGATCCATGAGACTTTATTAGACATTCCGTTCTTACAGCATTGAGACTAATAAAACCTTCCTGCTCTGATACCAATTTGTCATAAACTAAAAATGAGGGTCATGATGGCACTTGTCGTAATGTACCTTGACATGTAAGCCTATCACCCAAACTGATACAAAAGAGATAAACACAGAACTATCCCAAGGTAAGGCTTCAAGAATGAAGTCGAACCATACAAGTAATAACAACAATTATAAAAGAACTTATCCAAAATACCAATCATTCCCAAAACTAGGTTTCAATAGTTTAAGAACTACTAATGCAACCCAAGAGTCAAATACATCAGAAAAATAATCACAAAGGATTAATATCTGTCTTTGAATACTAATAAAGATATCACTATTATAGAAAGATAGAGGTGAACTTCGAAATCATGAATGTCTAACTGCTACCTTGAAAGCTCCAACAATCACCCGAGTCAAGTAAACTAAGGCACCCTCGAGCTAGGACCTGCACCGAAAGGGCATGAGTATGGTCCACTTGTACTCAGTAGGTATCATAGGCTGATAAAGTAAAGTAGTAAATAAAGCATGCAACATATACACTAAGATCAAGTCACCTGCAATAACAAAATGTCCCACAACAGTAGCCCACACCGCTTGCACTAATAATTCTATAATATCCATATATAATTCAACAACACATAAGATAGGGATACAAATACATACAATATCACATACAGAGGGACATGTCTAATCAAGATCATAAAGTACAATTAAAGGAAGATAGAATAATTAGATATTAACAAGTCAAGATATAGAACAAACAGGTAGATGACAAGTAAATATGACAATTCAAACACAACATAAACATATTAAAGCAGGTTTACTTTATATGATGACAATGATGATGATGATAATAATGATGGTGATAATGCATGGTATTGGCACACATCCTCAAGTTTGGCACACAACCTCAAGTTTGACACACATCCTTAAGTTTGGCACTTAGACTCAAGTTTGGCATACAACCTTAAGTTTGGCACAACACCTTAAGTTTGGTACACAGCCTCAAGTTTGGCACAGAGCCTCAAGATCACCAATATCCGTAACTTTTCTCTGACATGATCCTTCGAAGAAAGTCCATAAAATCCAATATTTGATACTAATATCCAGCATTTAGTGTTTCCAATATTTTCAAAGCATATATATAATATAAGACATAAATCAAGTACACATACATGACAAAAAGTATATATAAAGCAGTAAAATGAACAACTGAAATAATGCGTATAATGACATGAGAATGATGATGCAATGTTCATAGCCATTCAAAATAAGTATTTCCACAACCAATTCAAGTGATGTATTTTCACAACCAACCATAATGATACATTTCCCCAACCATATAAGCCAATATCCACTCATTATTTTTGTTTCATCCATGAATTTTCACATATCTCATATGTGAATAAAGTGTGAATATAATCACAATACACCAATGGTACCACATTAAGCATTTTAAAAACACAATACAATTATTCATATGTATTCAAGGCTATCAATATCATATAGGACTCCAATCGGTCACATATATCACACAATAGCTCAATTTCGATAATTATATCAGATATTGTCCCCCACATGGGTACAACACATAGATAAATATTTTTCATAATTAGTTCCCACCCTTAACATGTCTTTTATATCACCATTTACTTCCCAACTCAGTCTGAAAGAGTTAAGTCATAACCTACCTCAAAAGCCGAAATTGGTCCGCTACACTTCAAATCCATGACCTTACTTTCTACAAATGATCTCAAACTCCACTAAAAACATCTAATATAAAATCTACACATTGAAACGAAACAAAAACACCCATATTAATTACTTTTGGTTCAGAGTCAAAACGGACCCCAAAAATGGGTTTCCAAAAAAAAAGAAAAAATTGTAAATTTACATAAAAAAATATGTTCCCCATATTTTTAGAAACCTACAGCTAAAAACTCAAGTTAAATCGAGTCAAAAATTAGGTTCAAATCAAAGAAAAATCATTTTTGAGCTTTACCGGGTAAAATCTTTGAAATCCGAGTTAAAATCAAGAATAGGAGTTGTTTTGAAGGTTAAATTGATGAAAAACTAGTAATTATAAGATAAAAACATTGCTAAAGTGAAAATGGGGTTTAAAATCAAGCCGTAAGATTTTTTGGAATTTTGAGAAATTAATTAAGAAACTACTAAGAAAGGGGTGAATTCTTACCTTAAATCCGTAGTAAAACCGTGTTAATCTAACTTCTTGAGCTCCCACAAACTTTAATTCTAAACTCTCACACTATTTTAGGGTTTAAATCTCAAGCGACAAGATGAAAAATGAGAAAAATATGCCCAAAACTGCTAAATATATAGTGCAGGTTTTCTGCACTAACGAATGGAAAAAACTGTTTTTTTTTCTTTAGTCTAATCTGAATTTCAACAGGGTGTCGGGGATTTATTTGGAGTCTGATACATACAAACGTACTATGCAACCATACTAAATTTAACATTCAGGATGCGATGGCGATATCAGATTTTCAAAAAGATATTATTTTCATAAAGTTGAACCCCAAAACCTGAAAGCATAATTTTTCATACCGAGAGTCAAAATGATATTTAAAAGCCGTAAAATCATACTAGATATGCTAGCACCCTAAAATAAACATTTCGGATCTGGTGGCAAAGTCATATTTTCCATCCGAGGTTGTTTTGATCTAATGTAGGTCCCACACCCATATTTTCAATTTTCCAAATTTCCGATCAATAGGTCGAAATGAGCTTGGGTGCATCAGGATCCAATCTAAATGTCCACCTTGCCTAAAATCGATATTACGGAGTTACTGGTGCAGTCTGTTTAGCCATTTATTGAACGGATCAAAAGATATCCCCATAAGTCTAAAATAAGGCTCTCAAAGCTATCAAAAATTACAATTTCGCATAAATGGTATCAAAATGCATCGAAAATTATGCCAATCACTCCCACACTCCAGAAATACCATAATGCAACTATGGAGAGGGGTAAAATAGTCAAATCATATGAAATCACAAATTTCATGTATTTCATCAAATTTTTAGGTCGTTACACATGTTGAGGGCATATAGATTATAAAATCAAAATCAAGTACCAATTGACCATTCCCGTGCAACCATATGTTCAAACCACCATTACAACATGAAAACCATAAGTTTACATTAAAAACATTATCCAACCATTAATAACTAAAACCTCCAATATATATTTCAAAGCCCTAAATATTATCACAATTATGCCATGAAAACTATTCATTAAACATGCCTTTAGTTGGAACTAACAATGAGGGAGGAGTAACATGTCTTATTTTTGAAGATTCACGAAAAGAACTTGACCCTTAAGCCTCTAGATGAATACCTTGTAGAAACCCTAGCCCAATGTCAAGAGAGTGTTTTGAGAGTGTTTTTGGAGTGTTTTGATCATTCAAAGTGTGTTATAAAAGGCCACAATGTGTTTTAAGATGTGGAGACTTAAGGGTTTTGGTGTGGGAAATGTTCGAAATATCCTCAACTTAAAAGCTAAAAATTGTGTGCTGGAGGGTATGACTCCCCCTATCTCGTACTCACAACATAAGAGTGGTACTTACCACTCATACCCTAGACAGAATGTTGGACTTCGATCTGTGAAACATACGAGTTCATAGCCTAACTTGTGTCCTACCATACGATTGGTACCTACAAACCGTACCCTAGGCTGCCGACCAATGGCTTGCCATACTAAGAATCATATGAGTTCACAACCCATCTTATACCATTATCATACGACTAGTATGATTCCACTCATACCTTGGACAGATGTAATCCAGATCACACTGATTATCGTATGACTAAGACCCTTTAAACCTTACCCACATCATACGATAAGTACCCTCATGTCATATGATGTTCAGAAGCTCAAACTCAAGTAAATTTTCAAAGGGTCAAAACCCTGTGTGTTTAAATTCTCCCCTACTTGGATCATTCATCCCCGAATAATGGAAAAAGGTAATACAAGCATGATATATACCCCAACAACCTCATTTCGACCTTTAACTAAGTTAGAAAACAAAGATGCTAGGAAAATAATATTTCCTTAACAAAGTTAGAAAACAACGAGGTTATGAAGAATAAATACCTTTCGCACGAATTTCCAAAGTAGAAAACAGGAACAGATACTTGGACTTTATGTCCTCTTCCACTTTCAAAGTAGCCTCTTCCACCCTGTGGTTCCACCATAGATACTTTACCAAGGCCACATCCTTGGTCCATAAATGATGAACCAGACGATCCAAGATCTCAACCGGGATTTTCTTGTAAGATAGAGAATCCGACATACCAATATCCTTGATAGATATAACTTGAGATGATCACCCAAAAACTTTTTCAACATAGAAACATAGAACTCTGGGTGAATGGAGCTTAAACTGGAAGGCAACTCCAACTCATAAGCAACACTACCGACCCTCCTCAAAATCATGTATGGACCAATATTTGTGGGCTGAGCTTTCCCTTCTTCCCAAATTGATCAGTCCCTTCATGGGAGAAACCTTTAAGAACACCCTATCCATAACCTATAACTCCTAGTCTCTTCACTTCACATCTGCATAGGAATTTTGTCGAATTTAGGGAGCCATAAGCCTATCCCAAATCACTTGCACTTTCTCCATAGCCTAGTAAACTAAATCTGGGCCAAACATATCCACCTCACCAAGTTTAGACCACCCAATAGGATATTTATACCTCCTAACATACAAGGCTTCCAACGAAGCCATCCTAATGCTAGAGTGGTAACTATTATTGTAAGCAAATTCTACCAAAGGAAAATGCCCAACTAAACTACCACCATAGTCGATCATGCAAGCACGAAGCATACCCTCCAATATCTAAATATTTCTTTTTTCTTTCTCATCCAACTATGGGTGGAAAGAAATACTCAAACTAACCTTTGTTACCAATCTTTTTTGAAATTACCGGTAGAAGTGAGATGAAAACTACATACCACGATTATAGATGATAGAGACAGTTACCCCATGCAATTTGAAAATCTCTTGGAGGTACAACCTTGAATAATCCTCAGCTTAAAAGTTGGTCCTTACTGGCAAAAAGTGAGCAGACGTTGTCATCCTATCCACGATGACCCACACTAAATCAAACTGATTCTGAGATCGAAGAAGACTGATAAAGAAATATATATTGATCACTTCTCACTTCTACTCTGGAAATTTAATTTTTTAATACAATCCCCCGGTCCTTATGTGCTCAACTTTCACTTGTTGACACACCATGCACTTGGCCACAAAATTAGCCACATCCATCTTCATACCATTCCACCAATACATCTCCTTGAGGTCATGATATATTTTTATCAAACTAGAATAAACAACATAGCGCGACTTATGCACCTCAGCCAAGACCCTTTCTCGGAAACCATCTATATCAAAAACACACGTCCTTTGATACCACAAAGTACCATCACCACTAATTTCAAATGCCATCACCTTTTTCCCATCTGCATCACCCTTGATCCTTATTAAAACAGGATCTAATATTTGTTTCTCCTTGATCTCAACACCAAGTAATGACCGTGACACTTTTTACATAAACACACAACACCATTCTTGGAATCCAAAAAACAAACTCTAAGGTTAGCCAAATGGTGAATATCCTTCACCAACTCTCTCTTTTCCTTTTCCACATGAGCTAGACTCCCCATAAATAACCTGCTAAGAGCATCAACAACCATATTAGCTTTACCTAGGTGGTAGTAAAGACTCATATCATAGTTCTTGAAAAGCTCAAGCCATTTTTTTTTCTTGAGGTTAAGCTCTTTTTGAGTAAACACATACTACAGTCTCTTATAATCCGAGAAGATATCCATATGCTTAATGCAAATACCACAACTAACAGTTCCAATTCATGAGTAGAATAGTTCCTCTCATGCACCTTCAACTTCCTAGAGGAATAATTTAATACCCCAATCGTTTCTTAAGCCTAAATCCATCTTTTGAGTGGATATGTATGACTTACAAAGTGATTGATGTTTAAAACATGTTGTATTTCTCTAATTTCTACTTTTTTTTCATGTATATAATTGAATAATCTTTCAATCAATACCAATTTCATTGAAATTCAACATCAGAAGAGGGAGTTTTGGCCGTTTTACTAAACGGTATTGGATCGCCTAGGTTTAACGGTCGACCTGGCAGACCGTTAGGTCCCTGGTGGACTGTCAAGTTCCCCGCCAAGCCAAGAAAGTGACTCCTTTTTTAGGCCATTGTGCTACGGCCAAGTTGGTGGACCATCAAAAAGTTGACGGACCGTTAAGGGGTCCGTGAGGTCGAGACAGAATGTCTCATTTATGGCCCTCGAGTGACAGATGACTTAGTGGTCCGTCAGTTTCTTGAAAGACCATCACTTCGACTATCACGTCGAGTCAGAATGTTCCAATTTCGGCACTCGAGTGATGGGTGATCTGGTGGACCATCAGGAGACTTGACGGACCATTAGATCGACCGTCACAGGCCCCAATCAGCGAATTTCAACTTTATCAAAAGGGCATTTTAGTCATTTTTGCCCCATATGGTCTTATATATATATATATATATCCTAGTAGAGATAGCCATTCATTTTCCTCCTTTCCTCTTCCAAGAAATATCTAGAAATTAGGGTTTCTTCCAAAACCCAAAAATTCAATCTTCTTCCAAGAAATTCAAGGATCTTCCATATATTTCTCCAAGTTATTCGAGAATTAAGTTCCCTAAGTCAAGGGCATCAAGAATCTTAGTCTAAAAGTCTGAGAAAGAAGTTCCAAACAAGTTTCTACATCTCCAAAATTATAATCCAAGGTATGTGGGGTTTGAACAAGAACACTCCTTTCGTTCTTGTGCCTAAAGATTTGCTTTCTATTATTGATTTACATGATTTTGCAAGTAGGTTTACACCCAAATTTCTTATTTATGATTTATGAGATTTGATTTGAATAAGTCTGATATTTATAGTTATTTCACCATCATGTTTCTTAAATTGAGAATTTATTCCATGAGTTGTACATCGTCATTACGTATTGATGATTTCTAAGAGATTTATGACAAGTGTCATGAGTTATGCCTTTCCATGAGAAATTTGACTATTGAATATATATATCGATATTTGAGATTAAAAGTCAAGAATGAGTCCTATGATGTTTCCTTGAAGATTTTGATATTTGAAAATGATTTGAAAAGCAAATGTACTTGATGTTGAGAAAGATTGTGTTGAGTTGAGTCGGATTAGGAATCCACAAGATGTTTATGATTTATAGATGAGATATGTATTTATGTTTTGGTCTTTAAAATAGACCCATGAGTTGATATTGATTAAGGTGGATTTCTAACGTGTTCTGAGCTGAGTCTGGGAGAAGTATTTAGTACCGAGCGGGAAATGTGGTATTTCCCTGAAACTATGTGCCACCGTAGGATTGATGTTGATAATTGTGGGCCAGAGGCCGAGTATGGGGTTATGATAATGAGATTGACGTTGTACTTCCTGGAAAAAGTACAAAACCCCCGCCAATGTGGGGTTCTCTTCTTAGGAGAGAAAAATGTTAGACTCCATGCGGCTTACATGGTGTAGTTATGTCGGTTATAAGAAACTCCCACATCCATAATGATCTAAGTACCATGAGATACCGAGTCACTCTAAGTCATGAGTCAAAGAGTTTGAGTTGAGTTAAATGATTTATGAGATTTATGAAGCATATGTTATTACTGATGACTTACGGAAGTAATGTTTTAGATGATTCAAGAGAAGAGAGTTATTATTGTCAGAATGCATGATTTTCTGATACATTTATGATATTATTTAAAATGGTTCATCCACCCCCACATACTCAGTACATTCTCAAGTACTGACTCTCATACTCTTTTCTATTCTATTTTTCCTTATGATATAGGCTCAGGTGCTCAGTATCAGCAACGACAATGATCTTTGAGTACCTTCATCTACATTTCTGTGGTTGGTGAGTCCTCATGGTTCGAGGACCCATGTCTCCGATTTTGTCTTGTGATATATATTTGTTTACTTTCAGTTCAGTACAAGTCAGTTAGGGATCTGTCCCAATGGCTCCTCAGTCCTATGTAGTAGAGGCTTTGTCAGACTAGTGTACCAGCATGTACAGAGATTTCAGTATTTTGTTTGTACAGAATCGTATTACTTTTTATCTCAGCATGTTCATGCCATGATTATTCTTCCCTACTTTATGATGATTCATGTCGTAGAGAGTTCTGAATGTGATGACAAGCTTAGAAGGTTAGATTGAGGCCACGTGTGGCCTTGATCACTATGTGTTGTCTCAGGATAGATTCTCGGGGCGTTACACATAAACTATTACCTTTCATGATGCATCAAGACATAACCAAGTCCTACATAGGACACATCACAGTAAATAAAAAATCCCTCAGTACCTTTCAGCAATGTAAGAATCGGAGCCAAAGTTAGCTTATTCTCAAGCTTCTCAAAAATACCCTCACAAGCATCAGACCAAGAGAACTTTACCCATTTCTGAGTCAATTTAGTCAACGGGGAAGCTATAGTCGAAAATCTCTCCACAAACCTCATATAGTAGCCAGCCAAACCCAAGAAGCTCTAATGTAGGTTGGAGTCATGGGTCTAGGCCAATTTTTAACAACTATACCTTTTGTGGATCCATCATGATCCCCTCACTAGAAATAATATGACCCCAAAAAGTGACAGCATTCAACAAGAATTAACATTTCAAAAACTTGGCATACAACTGCTGCTCCTTTAAGGTCTTCAACATAATGCGGAGGTGATCAACATACTCCACCTTACTCTTAGAGTATACCGGGATGTCATCTATGAATATAATGACAAAAAGATCTAGAAACTAATGGAAGACCCTATTCATGAAATCCATGAATGTCGCGGGGCACTGGTCAACCCAATGACATCACCAAGAGTTGAAAGTCCACATTCCGGGTACGGAAAGTAGTCTTAGGGATATCCATCTCCCTAATCTTAAGCTTAAGATACTCGAATTGAAGATCAATTTTAGAAAAGAATTTGGTATCTTACAACTAATCAAAACAAGTCACCTATCCTTAGAAGAGGATATTTGTTCTTAACTGTAACATTATTCAACTATCGATAGTCAATACACATCCGAAGGGAACCATCCTTGTTATGTACAAAGAACACAGATGTCCCCATGGGGACACACTAGGACGGATGAAACCCTCATCCATAAGATCCTTTAGTTTCTTCTTAAGCTCCATTAACTCAGCCAAGGCCATTCTATAAGAGGGCATAGAAATTAGACGAGTGTACGGAACAAGATCAATCCCAAACTCAATTTATCTATCAGGACGAACACCAGGGAGACCATACGGGAAAACCTCAAGAAACTCATTCATCATTAGGACATAATACAGAGAAGGACCCTTTGAGTTAGAATCTTTAACCTAGAATAAATAGTATAGACAACTTTTGGAGATTAATATCTAAGCTCTAAGATATGATATAAACTTCCCCTTAGGATCTAGGGAACCACCCTCCTACTTAACAACCAGCTCATTAGAGAATTTAAAGACAACCTTCTGGGTCCAACAATCTAAGAATACATAATACTAGTGCAACCAATCCATCTCCAAAATAACATCCAAAAGTATGCAGAGAAGTCCATAATATTAAATGGAGCCTTTGGAAGTATGGAAGCTCGCCACTTTAATCTAGCACAAGTTGTCCTCGAATTCGATTACTCAGTAGGAGAAGTATGGCCAGTCCCTGCATCGTATAGGGATACATCACCCAAAAATGGGTTAGCAAGTGAATGCTAATATGCACTCAAGGTAAGGATAAAATAATGTCAATATTTAAAAACCAAGTAACCATATGCATCCACATAATTACATATACATATATATAATCCATACAGGGAAAGGGAATCAGATTTAGAATGCACTTAAAACCATTAACGTGGGTTTGTATAGCTCAACTGTCCTAGAACCGCCCACAGGCTATATTGGTCCAGTGTTATCCCTGAATGGGCTCGATAAGTGTAGCTGCACGAATTGGAGATATCATAGGAGCAGGGGATTCCCCTGTACCCTTCACCCTCTATGATATATATATACAAGTATAACTTAGGGGATTCCCCACAAGTATATGGTCGTCATGACCAATCCTCATGTCGGCAAACATAATTTTCCATTGTCCATCCATTGGACTCACACCTTCACAGTTAACTATCACAACCCACCATTATTTACTAATTAAAACAACTTGCACACAAACATAACAACCAATTTCATTTATTATTAACCAAGGGTTTATGAAGTGGTATCATCATACTGACTATAGCTCGCAAGCAATGTCATTAACCAACTTTTTAATGGATTCCCATGTACCTGTAGATTCAGTTATTAAATTTGCTTCAAGAATTACTTGTACCCCATAAGTGTTTCAATTAAACCAAACCATAGAAACCAAGGCCTTACCATTTAACCATTTAAACCAATTTATGTTCAATTACCTTATTATACCATGCAAAGTTTATCAACGAAAGTCCAACTTTGTAGAAAAGAATTCTCATAGGGATTTTAACAAACATGTTGAAGCCATATAGTTTCCAAAACCTAAACCAAGTACAAATTGACCATTCCCATGCAACAACATGTTCAAACAATCATTACAACATGAAAACCATAAGTTAAAACATGTAAAAATATTATCCAACCATTAATAACCAAAAACCCCAACGTATATTTCAAAACCTAATACATTATCACAATTATTCCATGAAAAACATTCATAAACCATGCCTTTAGTTGGAACTAACAATGAGGGAAGAGTAATATACTTTATTTACGAAGATTCACAGAAAGATCTTGACCTTGAGCCTCAAGATGAACACCTTGTAGAAACCTTAGCCCATATTCTAGAGAGTTTTTGGAGTGTTTTCATCTTTCAAAGTATGTTATAAAAAGCCAGAATGTGTTTTAAGGCGTGGGGACTTAAGGGTTTTTGGGTGGGAAATATTCGAAATACCCTCAGCTTAAAAGCTGAAAATTGTGCGTAGGAAGGTATGAATCCCCCAATCTCATACCCATAACATACGAGTGGTACCCACCACTCATACCCTAAATAGAATGTTCGACTCCATTCTTTCCAACATACAAGTTCATAAACTAACTCGTATCCTACCATACGATTGGTACCCATAAACCATACCCTAGGCAGCCTACCAAGAGCTTGATAGATTGAGAATCATACGAGTCCATAACGTATCTCATATAATCATTATATGACCAGTATGTTGTCTACTCGTACCTTGGACAGAATAAAACCTATATCACACTGATCACCGTACGACCAAGACCCCCTAAACTGTACCCATATTATACGACAAGTAACCTCAAGTCATAAGATATCCAAAGCTCAAACTCTAGAAATTTTTCTAAACGTCAAAACCCAGGGTGTTTTATTTGCCTTTCTTAGATGATGTAGAATAGAGGGGTCATAGTCCTTTAGAAGCTCAATCTGCTTGTACTATCTTGAACTAAGCTCCCTTTGAGTCATAATGTAGCGAAGACTATGATGGTTAGTGAAAATTTATGCAACAAAAAACATAATAGTAATTCCTCCAAATATTAAGCATGAAACTATTATCGCCAACTCCAAGTCATGAGTAGGGTAGTTTTACTCGTGCACCTTTTGTTGTCTCGAAGTATATGCAATATATCAATCCTGCTGCAACAAACACACCATAAAAACACCAGAAGCATCAGAGTAAATAATAAATCCCTTGCCTCTAACTAAGAGTAAGAATAAGAGATGAAGTCAGCAAATGCTTGAGCTTTAGAAAGCTCATCTCAATATCTAACCTCCTTCCTAGTCAATCAAATCATTGATTCTACAATAGTAACATATCACTCAAGGAGCGATCTATAATATCCTACCAACCTAATAAAACTATGAACCTCTGTAGGATACATAGACCTTGCCCAATCACAAATAGCCTCCAACTTCATCGAATCCACATAATACGATCCTTGGACACCACCTGCCCTAGTAAAGCTACAAACTCAAGCAAGAATGTTCACTTTGAGAATTTGGCATAAACCTAATGACCTCTCAATGTGTGGAGTACAGTCATTAAAAGTTGCTTGTGCTCCTCCATCTTCTTTAAATAGACAAGGACATCATAGATAAGCAAAACTATGAAGGAGTATAAATAAGGCCTAAAAGCTTGGTTCATCAAGTCATGAATACTATTGGGCATTGGCCAACCGAAAAGACCTTACTAGGAACTTATAATGGTCATAGTGAGTCCTAAAGGTTGTATTAGGGAAATCCTCCACCCAAATCCTCAAAATGATGGTAGCCAGAGCTCTGGTCAATCTTAAAAAACCACTATTACACCCTAAAGCTGTTCAAACAAATTATCAATATAAGGCTTAAGATATTTATTCTTTACTATCACTTTTTTCAGCTGTCTATAATCAATATATATATATATGCATAGAAATGTTAATTTTCTTTACAAATAAAACAGGAGCACCCCAAGGAGATACACTCAGCCTAATAAAAACCTTAACTAGATGATCCAAAAGTTGGGTATTTATCTCCTTTAGCTTGGCAGAATCCATATGATAAGGTGCAATTGAAATAGGTCAGGTGCCCAAGCTCATGGTTAATAGCAAACTCTATATCACACTTAAGAGGAAAGCCTAGTAGGTTGGTAGAAAAACATCTAGGAACTTATGGACAATAGGAACAAAATCAGTTAAAAGACTCTCTTAGTATCACAAACATAAGCAAGGTATGACACATAATCCCGTGATATCAGTCTCCTAGCTTGAATAGAAGAAATAATTGCCATTGGTGCACGACTAAGAGAACTATGCCATACAATTGGGGATATACTAGTCATGGCTAAGGAAACGGTCTTAGTAAGGCAATCCAAGACCACATAATAGGGGATAACCAGTCCATGCCTAGAATCACATCAAAACCAATCATATCTAGTATAATAAGGTTATCTTGAGTTTCATACTCTCGATCAGTCACAAGATGACCAATTCTCTACTAAAGAATCATCCACTGGGTAGCTATACATAAAGACATATATAATGACTCCCAAGACAACTATGATTGTGGTGCATAGTAAGAAGAAACATATGAATATATGGAGGCTAAATCAAATAAAGAAGAAATAGGTTGATGGAATACTATAATTATATATATGATCATAAAATCTAAAGCCTTGACCTTCAGCCTGCCAAACATAATATAGAAATAACCCCATCTACCTCCGGAGTGGTTACCTACCTAACCACATATTTGACTTTCTTGAGGACCACCTCTAAAACCCTTAGAACGACCTTTATGATCCTGTGCATCCCATATCTAGAGGTAGTACTAATATAATCAGCTAGGCATTCTATGCTAAAGTCTCAATCATCCCATGCCAAGGACACACACTGGAAAACTTTCCTATAATACCATAATCATAATATGTCAGGCGCTTTTTTCTATGTAGAGAAGGTTTAGCTGATCCAAAATGGAAATCTCGACCACGAAACACTGAGCGTATACCCCTTGAAGATTGATCACTATAACTAAGCTGACCTATCTTAAAGTTAAAGCACCGTATAGACAGGCTTGCTAAAATGACCTATATGTTGATAAACTAATGTTGAGGATACCTACACCAAAAACCTTTTCCTTTGAACTATGATCCATTTTGGCTCCCACTAACCACCATGCCGATGCATTCTCTTATCACTACCCTCATGGGTATCATAATGCATGTCATCTAAAGTTTGGGCATAATTAATAATATACATGAATTATCTGTCCACAAAAACTAGACCATAAAAATCCACGTGAAGAGGAAGTCTCAGCAGTTTGATAAAACACTAAATTAGCTCATACTCGATCGATTGAATATAGTGGCATTCCTAAAAAAACTCATAGAACCTTGCGTCATATTTAATAACTAATATAGAACCCTACTCAAGACCTATATAGTGATCCCTCAGATGATCGATCATGTTGTGAGGCATATGCTCCTCCAAGAAAGCCTTAGAGAATCGAGTTCATGTTATAGGAGGATATCTAACTAGACTAGAATTAATATAACCCCTCTATTACTATCTAACTAGTCGATCAAAGCAAAAGGTGGCATATTTCATACCATGCCCTCTTCTAGGCCCAAATTACTATAACACCTCGAATCTGGTACCCGGAACGCCACACAATGCTCATGACCATGAAGGACCATAAGCTAACCCATGATTGATATCTGTAATTGAGCACTACATAACATACTGTATAAATATGGAATAAAATGTTGAAAGTCCATAAGGTTCAAATATCTGATAAAACATAACATTTGAAAAATATGGTATATCAATACCAATATAATTGAAAGGGCTGTCTGAATATGCTATAGTCTGAAAGCCTCTAAACTGTCTAAAAATTGTGGAATTGATTGAACATGTCCCAAACTAACTCCGGACTACTAAAATAATAAAGTAATAAAATGATCATGTTATCCTCGAATGGTGAGGACTCACTACTAGTTTGATTGCTGAATGTCTAATTTACTAAGGATGCTCTGAAGCTTGTACTTTTGAACCTATGGTATAAAACACCATAGCAAAAATGCATCAGTACGTTTGAATATACTGCTATGCAAGTAAGGTAGGCTGAATGCAAGGGGTTATATGCATGAACAATAGTAACTAACCAAATAACATGAACGTGAGAATACATGCATGAATACATGAACTATGACTGAGATCATGACATCAGTAAATCTAAATACTGATAAGATAAGTTTCGTATAACTGATATACTATTATCTAAATAACTGTGTTTGACAGTCCTATTTTTTATGGAACTAGCTGAGTTTCGTACTAAATTGGGTGACTATATCTGACAGTCCTAAATTCTGTAGAACTATGCGAGTTCTATTACTGAAATTAAGACTAAGACTGTAACTGTGGGATATAGTCATTTAACTGACATGCCCCAAATAAGATAATATAATTGAATTAGGGTCTAATATATAACACCAATTAGAAGGGTGTCATTACCATGCCACTGGTAAGACAAGCTATGAGTAATCCCTCTTCTAATAGGTACTCTAAAGAGAATGGTGGGACCCTCATATAATAGGTTAAGCCACCTCATCTACCCTTAAATAGCAGGTTTGATATCTCAACCTATGCTGGCTACGTAGTTTTGGAGTGCAACGATTGCTTCTAAGAATCACACCCTCTAATAATAGGTGAGTTCCCAGCCTTGGGTTCACTTGGTGCTGAATCCTACTCCCATCTAAATAGACAATGAACATGATTAATTGAACTGAACTGGACTGTGTTCATTATGTTTTGTTGACTGACAGAACACTACTAAGATAACTGAATTTCTGAGATTTTTGAGATTACTGAGTTTATTGAGTTTTCCTGAGTCACATGACTGACTGAGTTCAATGAATCATGGCTTGACTGAGAATATCTAGAAAACATGACACTAGCTCTAGGCACATAGCTAAATTATCGGGTATAAGTACCCCCAGGACTTGATAGCATGAAACGGATAAGAGATGGCACTTCTTGACACATGACCATAGTTAATAATTCATAGTACAATTATTGGGCATTTTCATGAAGTATTCGCATGCTATAAGATTACACATGAATAGGAATGCATGTAAACATATCATAATTTCATAAGCCTAATCTCATGAGAATTACGTCAATCTATTACAAAGTATAACAATAATGTGGGAGTCATATCAAACATAAGGGAGAAACATTGATTTATCAATTTAAGTCACAAATGAGTCATAAGGCATAATTCCTATTCTCTTAGGTATTTTATCAAACACCTTGCATGCATATCTTTAGGATTAGGCATGAATATTGAAATAATACATCATGGCAACATTTTACACTTCCAATGCAAGAATTTTAACCACGTACTAATATATTTTTAGGATAGTCATTAAGGACTTCAACTTGGAAATCAAACAACATAAACATGGATAAAATTCAATTCATACCATGAATTCTAAAGTTTATATTTTAAATAGGGTTTATTGAGCTTCATAGGTGAAAGGAACCCATGAATCAACACTTGACATACTTGGGTGGATGATTTCTTGAAGATTGGTGGAGGAAATCTTGAATTATTAACTTGAAATTAAAAACCTAGGGTTTCTTGTTCCTGGGGATTGATCTTTGGAAAAAATCCTAATTTGGTGTTGTGGATGAATAATGAAGTTATGAGCTCTATTCTAGTATAATTAGGGGTTAAAATTGGTGAAAAAAAGACCCAAATACCCTATTGAAAATGGCTTAAAATTGATGATTGGAAGTGGCGATGGTTTGGGTGATGGTTCATGGCTAGCTCGTTGTTCCGCCGATCCTGACTATAGTATATAGCCAGAACCTGAACTTCCTGCCTCGTCTGCGATTTGGGCAATGGTCCATTGCTAGCTCGACGGTCTGTCGGTCCTGATCGTTGCACTTGGCTAGAAGATGGTTTCACTACCTTCGTCGCGACAGCTTGGGCGATGGTCCGTCGCTAGCTCGATGGTACGTCGGCCTGACCGTCGGTTTTTGGTAGTTTTGATAATTCTCTGTAAAACATCCATAACCTTTTACTCTGATACTAGATTTGGAAAAAATTGGTATCATTGGAAAGTCTATCTAATTTAAACATTAATCATTTAAAAAGTGATCAGTAACTCTTCTAGAGGCTAGATTTGACTTAAAAAAAGTTTGGAGTATTACAATATCTCCCCCTTGGGAACATTTATCCTCAAATGGGACTGACTAGAATAGGAAAGTTGATAGACTGATCTTACATAAGATACGTAAACATTTGAAAATGTCTATCTGAATGGAACTTCTGTTATGCTGAAATCTCATTCTAAATATGCATGTCTGATGCATGGATATGTGACAGATAGTCTTCATGAATGCATGACTGAAATTACTGAGAAGCTGAGTTTCATATTATGAAAATGCTTATCTGATGCATGAATACGTGACTGACATAATACATGAACATATGACTGGTTATGCAAGGGTAATTGGATACCAAGTTTATAACTGAAATCTGAACATGAAACTGAATAAGCTTAAGGAAAGCTATTACCTTGAGTTGAGTCTGAGCTTGCGAAAAAGAGGTGACGATAGTTGGTCTACATGTCTGCTTCTGCTTCCCAAGATGCTCCATCGAAGGAATGATTCCACTAAAGAACTTTAACCTAAGGGACTTCTTTGTTCCTCAGTCTGCAAGTCTGGTAGACAAGAATTTCGACTGGTATCTCTTCGAAAGAAAAGTTGTTCTGAATGTCTAAGACCTCTACTGGGATTACAACTGTTGGGTCACCTATGCACTTGTTTAGCAAGGAGACATGGAACACTGGATGAACTGAGGCTAGATCTGAAGGTAATTTAAGCTCGTACGCTACCTTGCTGAAATGACTAAGAATTTTTAAAGGACCGACATATCGAGGACTGAGCTTTCCTTTCTTACAGAATTACTTCACTCCCTTCATAGGAGAGATTTTCAATTACACATAATCACCAATCTTGAACTCAAGATCCTTTTTGTGCACATCTACATAAGACTTTTGTTAGCTCTGAGCAACCATAAGTCTTTCTCTAATCAATTGAACTTTCTCTAAGGTGTCGAATACCAAGTCAGGCCCTACTACTGCGGCCTCACCTACTTTGAACTAACCAATTGGAGATCTGCACTCCTACCATAGAGTTCTTCAAATGGAGCCATCTGAATACTGGAATGATAGCTATTGTTGTATGCAAACTCAATCAAAAGCAAATGGTCATCCCAACTTCCCTTGAAATTAATTGCATATGCCCTTAGCATATCTTCCAAGGTCTGAATGGTCCTTTCTGCTTGACTATCTTTTTGAGGATAAAAGGATGTAATGAGGTAAAATTAGGTACCAAGACCCTTTTGGAATAATTTTTAGAAGTGAGAGGTGAACTGGGTACGTCTGTCTAAAATAATAACCAAGGGAATACTATGTACTCTGACCAACTCCCCGATATAGAGTTTGGCGCAATCCTCTACTGAATAGGAGGTATGGACTGGAAGGAAATAAGCTGATTTGGTCATCCTATCTACAATGACCCAGACTAAATTATGCTGATGATGAGTATGAGAAAAACCCATCATAAAGTCCATGTTTACTTCTTCCTACTTCCAAGTAGGAATACTGAACTCTTGTACAGACCCACTAGGCTACTGATGCTCTATCTTAACATGTTGATATGTAGATCACTTAGCCATAAACTGTGCAACATATATCTTCATCCCACTTCACCAATAGATCTCCCACAAGTTGTGGTACATATTAGTGGCCCCTGGATGAATTGAGTAGCGCGCACCATGCGCTTCTTGAAGAATTCATTGCCTCAAGTTATCAACAGCTGGAACACATTAACGACCCTGACAATAGAGAACACAATGTCCCCCTTGGGATAAAATCTCTACCTTCTAATCTCTGACCGACTCTTTCAACTTAGCAAGACTAGGATCTCTATCTTGCTTTTCGTTGACCTCGGATACTAGAAATGATTCTGAACTGTTATAAACCCATATATTACCTTCTGCTGAATTGACTAAGCGGACACCTAGTCGGGTAAGCTGATGGACTTCCTGAGCTAACTTCTTCTTACTATCCTCAACATGAGCAACACTACCCATAGATAGTCTACTGAGAGCGTCGGCCACTATATTAGCCTTGCTCGAATGATAAAGAAAACTCATGTAGTAATCTTTTAAGAGCTCTAACCACCTTCTCTGACAGAGGATAAGATTCTGAGAGAATACGCACTAAAGGCTCTTGTGATCTGTAAATACATCTACATTAACACCATAGTAGTACTGCTTTCAAATCTTCAAGGCAAAAACTTTGGCTTCTAATTCAAGGTCATGAGTAGGATAATTCTTCTCATGGGATTTAAGTTGTCTGGAGGCATAGGCTATGACCTTACCATGCTGCATGAGGACACAACCCAAACCTACTCTGGATGCATCACAGTACACTATGAATCCATATGAACCGTCTGGAAGAGTCAAAAAAATGAAGCTCAGGTAAGTCAAGTCTTCAACTCCTTAAAACTCTTTTTGCATGAATCTGACCACTGAAACTAAACCTTCTTCTGAGTCAATCTGGACATAGGGGATGCAATGGATGAAAATCCTTCAATAAACCATAGTAATAGCCAACCAAACCGAAGAAACTCCTGATATCTGATAGAGAGATGGGTCTGGGCCAGTTTCTCACTGCTTCGGCCTTTTGAGGATCAACTCTAATGCCATCACCGGAGACGATTTGACCAAGGAATGCAACTGACCTTAAGCAAATTTATCACTTACTGAATTTAGCGAACAACTGATGATTTCTTAGAGTCTGCAATACTATTTTGAGATAGTCTGCATGATCATGCTCACTACGAGAATAGACAAGAATGTCATCAATGAAGACAATGATGAGCATTTTTAAGTACTACTTGAACACACGGTTCATCAAGTCCATGAAGGCTGCTGGGACATTGGTAAGACCAAAGGACATGACTAAGAATTTTAAGTGACCATACCGAGTATGAAAAGCTATTTTTGGAATATCACATTCTCTGACCCTGAGCTGATGATAGCCTAATCTAAGGTCTATCTTAGAAAAATAGCTGGCACCCTAAAGTTGATTGAACAGGTCATCGATTCTGGGAACTTGATACTTGTTCTTGACAGTGACTTTAAAGAGTTGGCAGTAGTCTATACATATTTTGAGAAAACTATCTTTCTTGCACACGAACAAGACTGGTGCGCCCCATGGGGACACATTGGGTCTGATGAATCCCTTATCTAATAGATCCTTCAACTGTTCTTTCAAATCTCTGAGTTCTGCTGGCACCATTCTAATCTGTAAGAAGATCAATGTCAAAGTCTATTTCCTTTTTGGGAGGAATTATTGGAAGATCTTCGAAAAGATATCTGAGTATTCATTCACTACTGGGACTGATCCAAGACTGGGAGTGTCAGAACTAGAGTCCTTAACTCAAACAATATGATAGACATATCCCTTAGATATCTTTTTCCGTGCCCAAAGGTAGGAAATAAGATGACCTATGAAACTAAAGTACTACCCTTCTACTCTAGGATGGGTTCATTAGAGATCTAAAACTGGACAACTCTATTTCTACATTCGACTGTGGCATAGCAGGAATAAAGCCAATCTATGTCGAGAATGACATCAAAATTAGTCATCTATAATTTGACTAAGTCTACTAAAGTGACTTTCTGAGATACCATAACCGGACAGTTCCTATATATCCATTGGGCTACGATAGTTTTACCTACTAGGGTAGATAATGAGAAGGGATCTGCTAGAACTTTGGGAATGGCTCCAAAATCAATTGCTATATAAGGAGTAACAAAAGACAAAGAAGCTCCTGGATCTAGCAAAGCGTAAACATATACATAAAAGATCTATAACGTACCAGTAACTACATTAGGAGAATTTTTCCGATCCTGTCGGGACTAAAGAGCATAGAGTCTATTTGGGTGTTGCCTACTGGTAGCACTGGAAAAGGCACCATGCTGATTCAGGAGACCGAACTGAGATGGAGGGCAATTATGCTAACCTTGAGGACCTGGCTGGGGATAATCTCTAACTCTATGGCCTGTCTTGTCACATCCAAAGCAAACATCACTGCCAGATCTATAAATACCTTGATGGTGCTTGCCACATGTCTGACAAAGAGGATAGTTTTAGGCACTACTAACGTTGGCCTGATAATTAGAGCCTAGAGCCCTATCTCTGTTGCCATCTCTGAATTTTGGCACTAGATCACTGGCTGGGGAAGGAGCTAGAACGAATGACTTTGGGCAGAATTGAGAACGACTTCCACCCTCTGACTTAGGCTGAGCAAAGTTGAAACTACCTGTCCTTGCTCTCTTATTCTGCTTCTCTCTCATCTTAAGCTTCTGCTCTTCTATTTGTTAGGCATGGATCATAAGCCTGACTATATCCATCTTACTAATCAACATTACAGATCTGCACTCATTGAACATACACTATCATTCACCCCAGAAATAAACTTACTAATCTTAGCCCTACTATCTCCCTCCTACCACATAAGGAGAATATCTAGCTAGTTGAGTAAACTTAAGAGAATACTTTTTCACTATTATGTTGCCTTACCTGAGGTTGATAAACTCTAACACCTTAGCTTCTCTCAGCTCTAGGGGAAATAATCTATCAAGAAAAGTAGTGGCAAACTCCTCCCACTCTATGGGTCCTACATCTACACCCCTCTCAACTTTCTACTATTTGAACCATGTATAAGCCACATGCTACAATTAATATGCATCTATCTCACCACTCTCACTAGCTAACACCCCCATGATATCTGTAATATTTTGAACCTGATCAAGGAATTCCTGAGTGTCCTCATCTGACTTAGACCCAAAAAAGATAGAGGATTCATTTGGGTGAAGTCCTAAATCCTAGTTGTAGCTGAATTAGCCACTAGGTTGGCTGGAATAGCAGTTGGCCATTATTCTGAGAAGCAACTGAGTTAGCAAGAGTAGTGAATACAGCTTTGAACTTTGGATGAGAAACAGGTTCGTCCAAGGGATCTGCTTGGAAAGATTGAGGGGCTGACTGATTTCCATTTCTTCTCTTGGGAGGCATGTTCTGTAAATGAATAGAAAGAAATGAATTTAGACTGAGAGTTAAATTTGAGCTCATACTCACTTGAATAACATAAATACTGAAAGAAGTAAAACTATTCCTAAAACATCTTATTGCCTCTTATACATAAATATGGCATGCAACACACCCATGCACAAGACTCTACTAGATGTGGCTTTTAGACTTCCTAGGATACTATTAAACCTTAGGCTCTGATACAAATTTTGTAATGCACTGAATCTGGTACCCGAAATGGCACACGATGCTCATGACCATGAAGGACTACAAGATAATCCATGACTGATATCTGTAACTGAGCGCATAACATATTGTATAAATTTGGAATAAAAAGTTGAAAGGCCATAAAGTTTAAATATCTGATAAAATATAACATCTGAAAAATATGGTATATCAATACCAAAATGACTAAAACAACTGTCTAAACATGCTATATTCTGGAAGCCTCTAAACTATCTAAAACCTGCGAAGTTGATGGGACAAGTCCCCAACTAACTCCAGACTACTGAAATAATAAAGTAATAAAATAATTATGCTATCCTTGAATGATGAGGACTCACTGTTAGTCTGGCTGCTGAACGTCTAATCTACTAAGGATTCTCTGGAGCTAGTACTTCTGAACCTATGGTATAAAACACCATAGCACAAATACGTCAGTACATTTGAATATACTGGTATACAAGTGAGGTAGGCTGAATGCAAGGAGTTTATATACATGATCATTACTAACTGACTGAATAACATGAAGGTGAGAATACATGCATGAATATGTGAACTATGACTGAGATCATGACATCACTGAATCTGAATACTGATAACATAAGTTTCATATAATTGATATACTATTATCTGAATGATTGTGTCTGGCAGTCCAATTTCTGATGGAACTAGCTAAGTTTCATACTGAACTAGGTGACTATATCTGACAGTCCTGAATTCTATAGAACTATCTCAACTCTATAATGGAGACTAAGAATTAGACTGTAACTATGGAATGTAGTCATTTAACCTACATGCCCCAAATAAGATAATATAATTGAATCGAGGTCCAATCTATAACCCCAATTAGAAGGGTGTCAATACCGTGCCACTTGTAAGGACAAGCTGTAAGTAATCCCTTATCTAACATGTACTCTAAAAAGAATGGTGGGACCCTCATATAATAGGTTAAGCCACCTCATCTACCCTCAACTAGTAGGTTTTATGTCTCAACCTATGCTTGCTATGTAGTTCTGGAGCGCAAGGATTGCTTCTAAGAATCACACCCTCTAATAATAGGTGAGTTCCCATCCTTGGGCTCACTCAGTGCTGAATCCTACTCACATCTGAATAGACACTAAACATGATTAACTGAACTGAACTAGTTGCATTCATTGAGTTTCGTTGACTGACAGAACACTACTAAGATTACTGAATTTTTGAGATTTCTGAGATTACTGAGTTTACTGAGTTTTCTTGAGTCACATGACTGACTGAGTTCTAAGAATCATGGCTTAACTAAGAGTATCTAGAAAACATGACACTGGCTCTAGGAACACGGCTAAATTATTAGGTACAAGTACGCTCAGGACTCTATCGCATGAAACTGACAGGACATGACACTTTTTGTCACATGACCATAGTCAACAATTCATAGTACCATCATTGGGGATTTTTATGAAGTATTCGCATGCTATAAGCTTACACATGAATAGAAATGCATGGAAATATATCATAATTTCATTAGCCTAATCTGATGAGCATTACTTCAATCCATTATAAAGCATAACAATAATGTGGAAGTCATATCAAACATAAGGGAGAAACATGGATTCATCAATTTTGGTCACAAATGGGTCATAAGGCATAATTCCTATTCTCTTAGGCATTTTACCAAACACCTTGCATGTATATCTTTAGGATTAAGCATGAATATTGAAATAATACATCATGGTAATATTTTACCGTTCCAATGCAAGAATTTCAACCACATACTAACATATTTTCAGGATAGTCATTAAAGAATTCAACTTGGAAATCAAACTACAACATAAACAAGGATATAATTTAATTCATAGGATGAATTCCAAAGTTTATATTTCAAATAAGGTTTCTTAAGCTTCATGAGTAAAAGGAAAGCATGAATTAACACTTGACATACCTGGGTGGATGATTTCTTAAAGATTGGTGGAGAAAACCTTGAATTCTTAACTTGAAATTAAACACCTAGGGTTTCTTGTTCTTGGGGATTGATCTTTGGGAGAAACCCTAATTTGGTGTTTTGGATGAATAATAAAGTTATGAACTCTAGTCTGCTATAATTAGGGGTTAAAACGGATGGAAAATTACCCAAATACCCTATTTAAAACGGCTTAAAATTGCTAATCGGGAGTGGCAACAGTTTGGCCGATGGTCCATCAATAGCGCGACAGTCCGCCGGTCCAGACCATCGCACTTGGCCAAAAACCGAACTCCCTTCCTCGTCTGCGATGGTTTGGGAGATGGTCCATCGCTAGCTCGATGGTCCGTTGGTCCGGACCATCGCACTTGGCCAGAAGATGGGTTCACTGCTTTAGTCGCCACGGCTTGGCCAGAAGATGGGTCCGTTGGCCTGACCGTCTGTAATACCCCATAATTTTTCCAAGCTAAAAATCGTTTCAAGAATATTGAAGCTTTCTTTAAAAGATGAATCCACTTTTGTACATGTGGTATTTTTTAAAATTTTCACTTTCTGTCATCTGGGAAATTTAATTAGATTTCCAACGATACCAATTTGCTCAAAATCCAACATCGGAGTAGAAACTTATGGCCAAAATCTAGAAAGCTGTAAAAAACTACCCAGGTGCAACGGTGAGGCCGACAGACTATTGGACTAGCGACTGACCGTCGCCCATGACCATCACAAGGGAAATAGTGAGGCCACCTTCTATATAAGGTGCAAAGAATAGGTTGATGGACCATCAAACTTACGACAGACCGTTGTCCAGGCCATCACTACTTAGGCAGTAAGACCTTTTCTTGGTCCATATATGATGGTCGAAACGATGGACCGTTACCCTTGCGATGAGCCATCACGGGTCCCAATTTAGAAAATTATAAAAATTTTAAAAGGAGCTTTTTGGTCTTTTACCACCCATTTATATACCTAATTATATCCGACCAAAGCTCAGAAATTCATTATTCTTTCACAACAACAAAACTAGGGTTTTCTCTCTAACATTAATCTCCATAAAAAAAATCCAGATCTTTTTCAAGAACTAAGAGATTCAAATTCTTCAAGTTCAAGAATTTCAAGAAAAAAACTCAACCCAGGTATGCATAGTGTTCATTCATGGACTCATTCCATCCATGAAGCCCAAGAATCTCTTTTGAAAGTTTAAGTTTATGGATTTCCTTTATGAATTTCATGATTGGGCTGCTCTTGTTCATGTTGATAATGAGTAATTGAATTTTATTCCATGTTGGGGGATAAATTTTATGTGAATTTAATTATTATAGAGATAGATCCATGTAAACCTATGATTAAACCCTTGAATGATGAAATTAAATTTGAATCATGATGTTTAATTGTTGTATAATGTTGTTTACACATACTATGCCTACCATGTGTTTGTTTAAATGCCTAGATGTAGGAAAATGCCCAACTAGTATGATATCATGAAATCCCCATGTATGTACAAGTTTATGCAGATCACATATTTGATGAAATGCTTCAATAAATGTATTTGGATTATGATGTTAGTGATGTGTTCAAGTAGGTCATGCTTTGTCAGTTTCCTTTTAATGATTCCTGGGGGTACTTGTACCCTGAATATTAGCTATATTCCTAGAGCCATGTCATGTTTCCACGATACTCTCAGTCATGCTATGATCCTTAGACTTCAGACAGTCTTATGACTTAGAAAATCTCCATGATCTCATAAACTCAGTTAGTTGTCAGATATCAGTAATATTTTGTCAGTCAACAAAATTTAGTAACTCAGTCCATGTTTAGTTCAGTAAATCATATTTAGTATCTATTCAGATGGGAATATAAATTAGTACTGAGTGAACCTAAAGATGGGAACTCACCTGTTATATGAGGGTGTGATTCTTAGAAGCAATCCTTGCCTTCCAGAACTATGTAGCCAGCATAGGTTGAGACATCATAGACTGCTATATGAGGGTAGATGAGGTGGCTTAGCCGGCTATATGAGGGTTCTCACCATTCTCACTAGAGTTACCTGTTATATTAGGGTCACTCACATGTTGTCCTTAGCAGTGGCGCAGTATTGACGCCCTTCCAATCAGGGCATAAATTGGACCCTAATCTAACTAGAATGCATCATTTGGAGCATATCGGTTAGATGAATACCTCCCATAGTGTCAGTATCAGTCTCAATAAAAGAACTCAGATAGTTTTTCAGAATTCAGGACTGTTAGATACAGCCAACTCAGATACAGTATGAAACTCAGCTAGTTCTATCAGATTTAGGACTGTCAGATACAGTCACTTATGTTATCAGTTATCAAAATTTAGTCATTAGTCATGTTAGTTAACAGCATACTTATGTTATCAGTTATCGGAATTCAATCATCAGTCATGTTAGTCATCGACATACTCATGTTATCACGATTTCAAATATAGCTACTATGTATGTAAGCATTTATTCTCACATCCTTATTATTCAGTTAGCCAGTATTTTTCATGCATATGAACCCCAGGCATTCATCCTACCTCATATGCATACCAGTACATTCAAAGTAGTGACGCATTTGTGCTACGGTATCTTATACCATAGGTTCAGAGACACAAGCTCTAGAGTATCAGTAGATTCCAGATATTAGTAATCAGAGTTAGCAGTGAGTCCTCATCCTTCCAGGATATGATTATTTCTCTATTATCTCATTCATTAGTTTATTAGTTGGAGTTAGTTAGGGACATGTCCCATTAACTCCTTACTCATACAGTTCCGTCAGTTAGAGGCTTTCTAGATTATTATGTTTAGACAGTTATTTCAGTTGTTTTGGGTATTTCATACCCCGTTTAGATGTTATGTTTTACTTCATTTATGTGAACCTTATGGCCTTTTAGTTCATGTTTCTACATTATTCAGTAAATTATGTAGTATATAGGTACAGATATCAATCATAGGTTAGCTTGTGGTCCTTCCGGTTCATGAGCACCGTGTAGCATTTTGGGTACTAGATTCGGGGCGTTACAAACTTAGTATCAGAGTATAAGGTTTAATACAGTCCTAGGAAGTTTGAGAGTCATATCTAATAGAGTCTTATGCATGGGTGTGTTGAGCGCCATATTTATGTGAAGGAGGCTATAAGATATTTTAGGAATAGTTTCCCTTCTTTCAGTATTCATGTCATGACAGTGAGCATAATCTCAATCTAATCTCTCATTTTAATCAATTTCTTCTCCTTATTTCAGAATATGCCTCTCAATAGAAGAACCCAGCCTATCTAAGAAGATCCCTTGGATGAACATATTTCTCATACGGAGTTCAGGGTTGTATTCACTACTCTTGCTCAGTTAGTTGCTACTTAGAATAAATGACCAGTAGTTTTTTCGGCTAACCCAATGGCCAATTCAGCTGCAGTCAGGATTCAGGACTTCACCTGAATAAATCCTCCATCCTTTCTTAGGTCTAAGACAGACGAGGACCCTCAGTAATTTCTAGATCAAGTGCAAAAGGCTACAGACATAATGGGGGTTACGTCTAGTGAGAGTGCTGAGCTAGCTGCATATCAATTATAGGATGTGTCTCATACTTGGTTCAAGGAATAGAAGTCAAAGAAGACAAATGATACAGGGTCAGTTGAGTGGGAGGATTTTGCTTTACCGTTCTTTCATAGATTCTTTCCCCTAGAGCTTAGAAAAGCTAAGGTACTAGAATTCATCAACCTCAGGCAGGGCAATATGATAGTGAAAGAGTATTCTCTTAATTTTACTCAATTAGACAGATATGCCACACATGTGGTTACAGATAGCAAGGCAAGAATGAGTAATTTTGTTTTGGGAGTGAATGATAGCGTGGTTAATGCATGCAGATCCACTATGCTGAATAGTGACATGACTTTAGCCAAGCTCATGACTCATGCTCAGCAGATAGAGGAGCAGAAGATTAAGATGAGGGAGAAGCAGAATAAGTGAGAGAAGAAAGGTAGTTTCAACTTTGCTCAGCCAAAGTCAGAAGGAGGAAACCATTCTCAGTTTCATCCTAAGTCATCAGTTCTAGCTCCTTCTTCAGCCAGTGCTTAAGTTCCTAAGTTCAGAGAGGGTAACAAAGATAGAGTGCCATACTCTAAGTCCCAGGGCAGTGTTAGCAGTTCCCGCACCTATCCTCTTTGCTAGACTTGTGGCAGGCACCATCATGTTATTTGAAGAGCTGGTAGTGGTATTTCATTCAAATATGGCAAACTAGGCCATAAAGTTAGAGACTGTCCTCAGCCAGGTCCTCAGGGTCAACAGAATCACTCCTCATCTCAGTTCAGTTTCCTAAATCAGTAGGGTGCTGCCTACAGTGCTACTAGTAGGCAACGCCCAAATAATCTCTAAGCTCTTCAATCCCGACAAGATCATGAAAATACTCCTGATGTGGTTACTGGTACATTACAGATCTTTCATGTGCATGTTTATGCTTTGCTAGATCCAAGAGCTTTTTTGTCTTTTGTGAATCCTGATATAGCAGTCGATTTCGGAGTCAGTCCCAAAATTCTAGCAGAGCTCTTTTCAGTCTTTACCCCAGTGAGTAAAACCATCATAGCCTGGTGGGTTTACAAGAACTGCCGGCTATGATATCTCAAAAAGTCACTTCAGCAGACTTAGTTGAATTAGAGATGACTGATTTTGATGTCATTCTCAGCATGAATTGCCTTCATTCCAGCTATCCACAGTTGACTGCAGAAATAGAATAGTTTAGTTTTAGTTTCCGAATGAACCCGTATTAGAGTGGAATAGTAATGTATCCATTTTTTGAGGTCACCTTATTTCCTACCTTTGGGCATAGAAAATGATATCTAAAGGATGTGTCTATCATCTTGTTTGAGTTAAGGACACTAGTTCCCAAACTCCCAATCTTGAATCAGTCCCAGCCGTGAACGAATATTTAGATGTCTTTCCCGAAGATCTTCCAGGAATTCCTCCCGAAAGGAAAATAGACTTCGCAATTTGTTTTCTTCCAGACACTCAGCCTATTTCTATTCTACCATATAGAATGGCACCAACAGAACTCAAAAAACTAAAAGAATAGTTGAAGGATCTCTTAGATAAGGGATTCATCAGGACTAGTGTGTCCCCGTGGGGTGCTCCAGTATTATTCATGCACAAGAAAGATGGTTCTCTCAGAATGTGTATAGAATACCGTCAACTTAATAAGGTCACAGTTAAGAACAAGTATCCTCTTCCAAGAATCTATGACTTGTTTGACCAACTTCAAGGTGCTATTTATTTCTCCAAGATAGACCTCAGATCCGGCTATCATCAGCTCAGAGTTAGAGAATGTGACATTTTGAAAACCTCTTTCCGTACTCGATATGGTCACTTTGAATTTTTAGTCATATCCTGTGGTCTTACCAATGCCCCATCATCTTTCATGGAATTGAAGAACCATGTGCTCAAGCAGTACTTGGACATGTTCATTATAGTCTTCATAGATGATATTCTGGTCTATTCCCACAGTGAGCGAGATCATGCAGACCATCTTAGAACAGTACTTCTGACCCTCAGAGATCATCAACTATTTTCAAAATTCAGTAAGTGCGAGTTTTATCAAATTTCAATAGCATTGCTTGGCCATATCATTTCCAAAGATGGCGTTAGAGTAGATCCTCAAAAGATCAAAGCAGTAAAAAATTAGCCTCGCCCTATCTCTCTATCAGATATTAGGAGTTTCTTGGGTTTGGCTGGCTATTATAGATGGTTGTTAAGGGATTTTCTTCTATTGCATCCCCTGTGTCCAGATTAAATCAGAAGAAAGTCAAGTTTTAGTGGTCAGATCTTTGCAAGAAGAGTTTTTAGGAGTTGAAGACTCAACTCACCTTAATTCTAGTTCTAGCTCTTCCAGATAGTTTAGATGGGTTCGTAGTGTATTGTGATGTATCCATAGTAGGCTTGGGTTGTGTCCTTATGAATCATTGTAAGGTCATAGCCTACGCCTCCAGAAAACTTAAACCCCATGAGAAAAATTATTCTACTCATGATCTTGCGTTAGCCGCCATAGTCTTTGCCTTGAAGATTTAGAGGCATTATCTCTATAGAGTTCATATAGATATCTTCACAGATCATAAGAGTCTTTAGTATGTCTTTCCTCAGAAAGATCTCAATCTTTTTTAGAGAAGGTGGTTAGAGCTATTGAAAGATTATGACATGAGTGTCTTCTATCATTCGGGCAAGGCCAATGTAGTGGCCGACACTCTAAGTAGACTATCTATGGGTAGTGTTACTTATGTGGATGATAGTAAGAAGAAGTTAGGTCATAAAGTACATCAGCTTTCCAGAATAGGTGTTTGCTTAGTCAATACAGATGAGGGTGATATATGGGTTCAGAGTAGTTTAGAATCATCTCTAGTTTTTGAGGTGAAAGAAAAGCAAGATAGAGATTCCAGCATTGTGAAGTTAAAAGAGTCAGTTCAGGATCAGAAAGTAGAGGTTTTCTCCCAAGGGGGAGATGGTGTTTTGCATTGTCAGGGTCGTCTCTATGTTCCAGGTGTAGATGACTTAATGCAGCGAATTCTTACAGAAGCGCATGGTGCATGCTACTCTATTCATCCGGGGGCCACAAAGATGTACCGCGACTTGCGGAAAGTCTATTGGTAGAGTGGGATGAAGAGAGATGTTGCAGAGTTTATGGGTAAGTGCTCTATATATTAGCAGGTTAAGATAAAGCATCAGAAGCCTAGTGGTCCTATGCAGGAGTTCATTATTCCTACTTAGAAGTAGGAAGAAGTGAACATGAACTTCGTGACAGGTTTACCTCAAACTCGTCATTAGTATGATTAAGTCTGGTTCATTATAGATAGAATGACCAAATCAGTCTATTCCCTTCCAGTCCATACCTCTTATTCAGTCGAGGATTATGCCAAAATCTACATCAGGGAGTTGATCAGATTGTATAGTGTTCCTCTATCTATTATATCAGACAGAGGTACCCAGTTCACATCTCATTTTTGGAAAGTGTTTTAAAAAGGTTTTGGTACCCAAGTTCATCTCAGTACAGCTTTCCATCCTCAGACAGATGGTCAATTAGAAAGGACCATTCAGACTCTAGAAGATATGCTAAGGGCGTGTGCAATTGATTTCAAGGGTAGTTGGGATGACCAATTGCCTTTGATTGAGTTTGCATACAACAATAGCTATTATTCTATTATTTACATGGAACCATTCAAAGATATCTATGGCAGGAGATGTAGATCTCTAATTGGTTTGTTCGAAGTTAGTGAGGCCTCAGTATAGGGCCTAACTTGGTATTCGACGCCTTAGAGAAATTCTAGTTGATCAGAGAAAGACTCTGGGCTACTCAGAGCCGACAGAAGTCTTATACAGATGTTCGTAAAAAAGATCTCGAGTTTAAGATTGGTGACTATATTTATTTAAAGATCTCTCCCATTAAGGGAGTGAAGAGGTTTGGCAAGAAGGGAAAGCTCAGTCCCCGATATGTTGGTCCCTTCACGATTCTCAGTCACTTTGGTAAGGTAGCTTATGAGCTCGAATTGCCTTCAGATCTAGCCTCAGTTCATCCAGTCTTCCATGTCTCTATGCTCAAGAAATAAATAGGTGACCCAGCAGTTGAAGTCCATATTCAAAGCATCGATGTTCAGAATAGCCTCTCTTATGAAGAGATTCCAGTTGAAATCCTAGACTATCAGACTCATACACTGAGGAACAAAGAAGTCCCTCTAGTTAAAGTCCTTTGAAAAAATCAGTCTGTCGAGGGAGATACTTGGGAAATAAAAGCAGACATGCATACCAAGTATCTTCATCTCTTTTTCACCAACTCAGATCAAGCTCAAAGTAACAGTTCTCTTTAACCTTATTCAGTTTTATGTTCAGTATTCATCACAAACTTGGTATCAAGTACCATTGTATATTCAATCATGAATTTATGTATCGGTTTAGTTATATAATCATGCATCAGATATACATTCTCATTGTGAGAAACATAGTTTATCATAACACCCAGTCATGCATTCCTGAATCAGTTACACATGCATTAGATATGCATGTTCAGCATGATATGTTTAGTTATCAATCATGTAAGTCATGAGATCATGTTTTAGTATTCATGTTCATTATGTACATTGGTTATTTTTCCTCTCACTCAGTCTCATTCGAGGAATAATGTTCTCAAGAGGGACATATTATAATACCCTGTATTTTTTCCTAGCTTGAAATCGTCTTAAGAATTTTAGAAGCTTTCTTTAAAAGATGAATCCACTTCTGTACATGTATTATTTTTTAATATTTTCACTTTTTGTCATGTGAGAAATTGAATTAGCTTTCCAACAATATCAATTTCATTAAAATCCAACATCGGAGGAGAAAGTTATGGCCAAAATACAGAAGGTAGTAAAAACCCGCCCAGGTGCAACGGTGAGGCTGACGGACCGTCGGACTAGCGACGGACCATCGCTCATGACCATCATAAAGGAAACAGTAAGGCAACCTTCTAGATAAGGTGCGACGAACAGGTTGATGGACCGTCAAACTTGCAATGGACCGTCGAACTTACGATGGACTGTCACCTAGGCCGTCGCTACTTAGGCAGTAAGCCTTTTCTTGGTCTACGTACGACGGTCAAAACGACGGACCACTGCTCTAGTGATGAACCATCACACGAGCCATCGTAGGTCCCGATTCAGCAAATTAAATCCATTTTAAAAGAAGCTTTATGGTCTTTTACAACCCGTTTATATATCTAATTATATCCGACCAAAGCTTAGAAATTTATTATTTTTTCACAACAAAAAAACTAGGATTTTCTCTCTAACATTAATCTCCAAGAACAAAATCTAGATCTTCTTCAAGAACTAAGAGATTCAAATTCTTCAAGTTCAAGAATTTCAAGAAAAAAACTCAATCCAGGTATGCATAGTGTTCATTCATGGACTCCTTCCATCCATGAAGCCCAAGAATCTCATTTCAAAGTTTAAGTTTATGGATTTCCTTTATGAATTTCATGATTGGGCTGCTCTTTTTAATGTTGATAATGAGTAATTGAATTCTATTCTATGTTGGGGGATAAATTTTATGTGGATTTGATTAGTATAAAGGTAGATTGATGTAAACCTATGATTAAACCCTTGAATGATGAAATTAGAATTGAATTATGATGTTTAATTGTTGTACAATGTTGTTTACACATACTATGCCTACCATGTGTTTGTTTAAATGCCTAGATGAAGGAAAAATCCCAACTAGCATGATATCATAAAATCCCCATGGATGTACAAGTTTATGCAGATCACATGTTTGATGAAATGCTTCAATAAATGTATTATGGATTATAATATTAGTGATGTGTTCAAGTAGGTCATGCTTTGTCAGTTTCCTTCTAACGAGTCCTAGGGGTACTTGTACCCAAAATATTAGTTGTGTGCCTAGAGCTATGTCATGTTTTAGGAATACTCTCAGTCAAGCTATAACCCTTAGACTTCAGACAGTCTTATGACTCATAAAATCTCCATGATCTCATGAACTCAGTTAATTGTCAGATATCAGTAGTATTCTGTCAGTCAACAGAAATTAGTAGCTTATTCCATGTTTAATTCAGTAAATCATGTTCAGTTTCTATTTAGATGGGAGTAGAAATTAGCACCAAGCGAACCCAAAGATGGGAACTCACTTGTTATATGAGCGTATGATTCTTAGAAGCAATCCTTGTATTCAAGAACTATGTAGCCAGCATAGGTTGAGATATCATAGCCTACTATAAGAGGGTAGATGAGGTGGATTAGCCTTCTATATAAGGGTTCCCACCATTCTCACTAGAGTTACCTATTATATTAGGGTCACTCACATGTTGCCCTTACCAGTGGCGCGGTATTGATGCTCTTCCAATCGGGGCACAGATTGGACCCCAATCTAGCTATAATGTGTCATTTAGGGCATATTAGTTAGATGACTACCTCCCATAGTCTCAGTATCAGTCTCCATAAAAGAACTCAAATAGTTCTTCAGAATTCAAGACTGTCAGATGCAATCAACTCAGATACAGTACAAAACTCAGCTAGTTCAATCAGATTCAGGACTGTCAGATACAGTCATTCATGTTATCAGTTATTAGAATTTAGTCATTAGTCATGTTAGTCATCAGCATATTCATGTTTTCAGTTATTAGAATTTAGTTATTAGTCATGTTAGTCATCAGCATACTCATGTTATCACGATATCAGATATAGTTACTATGTATGGAAGCATGTATTCTCACGTTCATATTAGTTAGTTAGCTAATATTGTTCTTTCATATGAACCCTATGCATTCATCCTACCTCATATGCATACTAGTACATTCAAAGTACTGACCTATTTGCGTTATGGTGTCTTGTACTATAGGTTCAGAGACCCGAGCTCCAAAGCATCAGTAGATTCCAGATATCAGCAGTCAGAGTTAGCAGTGAGTCCTTATCCTTTGAGGACATGATTATTTCTCTATTATCTCATTAATTAGTTTATTGGTTTGAGTTAGTTTGGGACATGTCCCATCAACTCTTTACTCAGACAGTTTCGTTAGTTAGAGGGTTTCCATACTATTATGTTCATACAGTTATTTCAGTTGTTTTAGGTATTTCATACCCCGTTTAGATGTTATGTTTTACTTCAGTTATGTGAACCTTATGGCCTTTTAGTTCATGTTTCTGCATTATACAGTATATTATCCAGTATATAGGTACAAATATCTGTCATGAGTTAACTTGTGGTCCTTCGGGGTCATGAGCACCATGGAGCATTCCGGGTACAAGATTTGGGGCATTACACCGTCACTTCTGGGTAGTTCCAATAGTTCTCTATAAAACGTCCATAACTTTTTACTCCAATACCAGATTTAGATAAAATTGGTCTCGTTGGAAAGCTAATTCAATTTCCCATATGATCAAAAGTTGAAATTGGGGAAATTATATCTGATTTAAACATTAATTATTTAGAAAATCATCACTAACTCTTTTAGAGACTAGATTTGACTTAAAGAAAGTTTGGGATATTACAACTACACAGCCTCTCCTCACGACTAGTTAGAAACTTAAATAAATTCTTTCCTGGGGACCATATAAACTCAGGTGGAACCAATATCAGAAATTTTCCCTATATCTTCTACTTTTTTGCAGTCATAACTGGTTGGACTAGTGGAAGTTATGAAACTACCAATGTCGATGGAATCTTTAATTTAGGAGAAATACTGGCATATTGCTCTTCTAAACTAATACCACCCTAGGTCATTATCGAAGCCTCATCTATCAGCAGACGACCTAGTAAGACTTATAACTACACTAGAGCATCACAAAGAACTGAAGAACATATAAATCTCTATAGGCCTGAGTTTTCTTCTAGCCCACCTAGTATTAGGGTTGATGAACCTTTGTCCTACCTCTGGCTTGAGAGAAATAATACGATCTAGTGAGGGTTTCCTACCCTAGTCTTGAGCTGGGTCTAGGTAACATCCAAAGTACACCTTCAATTAAAGGATGAAGCGGTCGCTGTCAAATATAGTAACCCAGCAAAGATTGGCGTCGAATCCCCAGGGAATACATGGACATGTAGATCTCAGATGCTGGGGATTTAAATGGCAATATCAAACAAGGAGCAAATATCAACTTCGATTGTAATCAGTCTTGCTGAATACTAGGATTGTGTTCCCTATGGCTTCTTAACTCCGTAGGCTTATAATGCTTTGTTGAACCAATCCGGCACCTTGCATACAAAATTGATAAGTTATGTACTTTCTATAGTCTTTGGGATGAGTAGAAGGATATCACTCTTTACCTTTTGAGTCTTAAGATGTCACCTTACTAAACCTTATATTGATTACAGTTAACTATTACCTTTTGATATTCTAGTTTTTAAATAAAATCAAACTATCTTACTAAGATAAACCTTAGAAGTGTGGATCGACAGTTAAACTCCAATTTACTATTGTCTTTATCTTTCCCTAGTCACTACTCTTATTTTGGAGTAAGTAGCAATAATCTAGGTGGGATTCTAACATTGTCCACCCATTAAGAAAACTATTATATTAAAGATAAATCAATACATGCATAGGTATCGGTTCAGAACAACAATAGAACTTTCCCTACTTTGTTAATTTTCTAGGGTTTCTAAAACCATAGCTATAGGTTTTAGCCACTCATGCTTGTGAAGAGAACAATAACATTCATAATCAAAAGCATAGATGAAATCATATTGATAAGAAGTGTAAAAACCTACCAACATTACTGAATTAATCAATTGAAGTCAATACAAGAGAATCCAAAGATCAAAATCGAATCTAAGACTTAAAATTTTTTAATGAGTATAAAAAGTATGTCATTCCTACTAATAATACATAAAGGGTATTTATAGTACATAAGGAAACCCTAAAATCAAATCCTGAATGAAATAGGAGAAAACTGTGTCGGTGGTCACATGTGGTCTATACCTGTGCTCAGACCCCAAGCAGAGGTAGTACTTGCAGTCTTGACCCTAACCACTGGTACAGGGCACAGGAAGCAGGTTAAAAATTCCTATAAGTTCACCTCTTGAGATATTGGACTTCTGGCATTTGCTTTTCCTACCTGCAGTTCCTGAGTCCTACTTGCGGTCTGTAAGTTGACTTAGTAGGTACCAAAAGTCATCTTTTTATCTTTTCTTTAATTCTCGAACATTCTTTGTTTTTTATCAAGCCGAAAAGTGTCTCGAATATCCATAATTTCTCCAAAAAGTAGACAAAAACACATTTTTCACCTTTTCATGAACTTAGCATCCAAAATATGTTTTCCTACAAAACATACCCTAAATGCATCGTATCTAAAAAAAACCCCAAAACCTGGATATTTTCCTCATTTTAAGCATCGAAAGTGTTGTATTTCTATAGCACGTCAACACCCTTAACGTAGAACATTTGTATGTCCATCGGCAATAAAACACAATAAAAACAAAAATGTTGCTTAACTAGGAGAATCTAAGCTATTTAGGAAAGCCAGTCAACACTTAAAACTCAAATTACAACATCCCCCTCTATCTTACTTTTTAAAACCAACTGTGTATGAACATGAAGCACAACAATATGACACACTGAGATCAAGATATGGTAATTACATTAGCAGCAGACAACCACTCATATATACTAGTTACACTACCCGAAATAAGCAAATAGCTTGCAATATGACTCAAGTGCCCTCTCAACAAGGATGTTCCACTCACTCATATAAAATAATGCATGCCAATGTAGGGATGGTCAATAGCTACTCACACTCAGAAGAGAAGTTTCAATCAAAGAAGGTCAAATACTATAGGCTTGCCCTTATTTTTTTTACCTTAACATTCAGATAGTCAAGTTAGGATCACTATAGGACTTTTCTCGGCTTATAATGTAGGCTTGGGGGATAGTATGGTACATATGGATATATCAAATGACTAAGCCTCCTTGGCACTACACTAATCTTGGGGTCTCACTTACTAGCCAATTTCATTTTATTCCACACGTATATCTCCCTTTTTATTCTTTATTGCACATTTAGGTTGGGTATGATCTTTTGTTCTTTCTTTTGCAATGTGTTTATGTTATTTTTATTTATATTTTAGTTGTCTACCATACCTAACCCTTTTAACTTTTTCACTTATTTTACCTTTCTTCATACCCATTTTACCCTACGCACCTCTATGATAGCCACCCTTAACTTAGGAAATTTGCTAAGTTAAGGTGCACAATGTCCAAGGAAGATCGGGGTCAAAATAGGTTCATTGTAACACAAATAAGAATGTGAAAGGTGTAATAAGAAAAATAAGAATTCAGGCTCAATATCAGAATCAAGGGATATAATTCAGCCATGGAAGGTTATGTAGGGTAAAAGAGTACTAATATAAAAGACCTCTACTATATTTCCGACCTATGATCCTTTCCCAACCGACTATCCTTCAACCTAGGCAAGACTAACCAGGCAAGTTCTGAATTCAACACACAAAGGAAACTTGTAATAGCCCACAGTTTTGACCTAGAAATTAAACCATCATTCCTACATGTGTAAACTCCAATCCAATCACTTATATTTTAATATATATTTAATTATAATTATCCTAGTGTGTAATGTTCTATTAAGGTGAAAAATATTCATAGGAATTGCTTCAAACAAAGTTGAGCTAAGATCCTTTGATTCAGGCAAATCTTGGTGTTCAATCCTACAAGGGTCAACTTTGAATATGTATAACCTCTTACATATTTGTAATTTTTCATCAAAATACCCACCAAATTGTATAAAATCAAATTATCTTTCCAATAATACCAATTTTGACTTAATCTGATACCCGAGTGAAAAGTAATGACCATGCTAAGGCCATACGTCGCATTGTAATTACAAATAGCCACTGTATGAGGTGTGGTATTGGCATGCGCCGTACAACCTCATTGGTGTGTGTCCTCTACCAATAGCATATTGCCAATAATTTCTTCGTTTTGACTTAGTTTAAGGGTGTTGAGGTATTTTCACACCCCTAACTTGTTTCTAATCATTCTTAAGTAATTTAAGGGGTCTTAAATCATGATATTTCAACTCTCTTAACCCTAACCATCCTACACACGATTAAAACCCTCTTTCTCTCCATGGACAAAATCCAAGCTCCTTTCCCCCAAGAATCCAAGAGTTCAATCTTCCAAGTTCAAGCAATCTTTAAAAACCTAGCTATTGAGCTATGTGGGGTTTATGAACAAGGACATTCTTCCATCCTTGTACACAAAACTTGTTTTAAAGTTTAAATAATATGATTTGCAATTAAGGTTCATTCCCAAATTATCTTACTATGAGTTATGAAAACTCACATATGATTGAAGTATTAAAGTGCATACTTGTTCTGACACATATTTATGTTTTGACTTGAAGAATTCTCTGTTAAGAGTTGAATATCATGAGTTTGATTTGGAACATTGATTAAAGATTTTTAATTGATTTTTAAGCATGATATTATGTTACAAGTTATATGAAATAAAGTATACGATTTAAGGATCAAGTTAGAGCACTAAGCTTACAAGCAAAGTTTGATATTTTGATTTAATGATAAATCTTGAAATCGACAATTATTTACCGTGCTTGTGATTTAAAGCAAAGAAAAGCATAATAGGTTTCTAGTATGCTAACCCTTATGATATTTTAGGTGAATTTCCTATAGTATGAGCATATAAGTAATATGGAAGTAGCATTTAGCATTGATTTGGGTATCAGTCCAAGGTCACATTCTCTAAAACCTTTTGCCACCACAGGTTAAATTCCTAATATAGGTTAAATATAATGATCACTTAAGTTAAGGTTCTATTCTAATGGCAAGGGTAGAACAGCTCTCTCTAACATGGTAGCTCACATGGTTTATGTCGGTTAGAAGAACCTCCCAAAAGAAAAAAAACCTTTTAGAAACTAAGTGTCATGGTTCACAAAGTTTATTCTTATGCTTCATTACTCATGTTTATAATTTTGCAGTCTTTGTTTTATTTAAGCTCATCGTGAGTCATTTACACTTAGTATGCATCATTGAAAGTTTATATGAATATTTAGTTCTTTTCTTACATATGCATTAACCCCCACATACTCAGTATATTCTAGAAGTATTGACCAACATATATGCCTGTGTGATACATTATCTCATAATATAGGTATAAGTTGTAGCCCATGCATCATAATCAGATAGTTTTCCACTGCCAGTTAGCAGATGAAGATTTCTTTTGATTCAAGGACTTGAGTCAACTATAGTTCTAGTAATACTTTTTATTCCAATCATATTGATTAGGGATAGTTAGGGTTTATGTTTTAGCTACCTATAGTCAATACTAGTAGAGGCTTCATAGATGGTTATTCAGAGTTGATGTATTTATTTCTAATTTATCTTCTATAACCAGAGTTGTAATCATTTTAAATAGTTTTATGTTGAACATATTTAGAAAAGATATCTCTTCTACTTATTTCTTTCAAATTTATGTATTTTATTCAGTTACTCATGAGTTATGCAAGTATCAAGGATTAGCTTTGGATCACTTGTGGTTCTAAGCACCGTGTGACATCCAGAAGGTAGTCTCGGGGCATTACAAATTTGGTATCAGAGGCCAGAGTTCAAGTGTCCTAGGTTGTCTATGAAGTCGTGTCTACTAGAGACTTGTGGAAGTGAACAGATATGTCTGTACTTTTCTTTGAGAGGCTAAGAAAATTTTCCATTCTTTCATGTCTTAGATCGTGTAGTAGAAGTGTTCTCTAAGAAACTTATACAGATTCTCATTTTTTTAAATCATGTCAAATCTTTCTTATTTTTAATGTAATAGAAATAGTGAAGCTTAAATTCACATCAATAGAGTTTTGTCAGACAGTTCCTATAGACAGCTATGGGATTGCATGTTTGCACAAAAAGTATCCCAACAGTGCCTTTATTTTCCAAAGTATGAAATATTTCATTCATGATCATGAAAAATTATATATTGAGTCAACGTTAGATGTGCCATCATATCCCTTCTTGGAACCCTATGATAGCATATGACATAGAGTTAGAAGTATGGACCTAGAAGTTTAATAGTAGTAAAGTAGTGATAGTTTTTATCTAGATTCAGTAGATTTAATATCCATAGGGCTAGTTTTATGAAAGGTGAATCAGTAGGCTTGAAATAGTGTATGAAAGAATTTAAGTTTGTTAATTTGAAATTAAGTATGAGGGTGTAAATATGTTGTGATGATTGTTGAAGCTAAATAAAGTTAAGGATAGAGTACATTAAGGGAGTGTTAAAGAATGAAGGTATTATAGTTTGTTAAAAGTTTGGGAATATCTATGTTAAGTTTTAGAATCTAAGTTTGAATCTTGGATTATAGATCTAATAGATAGAAGAGTTGAAATTCTAGATGGTATGAACTCAGGGTATGGTAATACACATGAGGATTCTAAGTCAGTTAGTTTTTAAATTATTGTATGATGACTATTGGGGCTATAGAAAGTTGAGAGGTCTATTTCAGAAGGAAATACTAGCAGTAGGTTGTACACTTTAAGATACAGTCTTTTATAGTGAGTTATATTCATATGTGTTATTATTTCTCAATCTCTAGAGTAAAGTGGTTGTAGTTCAGTTTAGAGTTCATTAAAAGGGTCCACATACTTAGAATAATAGAGTAAACCTAAGTGGGAGATGATACAATGAGAAATCAAGTTAGGCTCTCAGATTCAAGTAGTGATGTCAGTGTGTTGTAGAACATTAGTAAGGAAGGAAGATGTCTGACCTATTCTTATCTTAGTGAAAAGTTTTGTACTTCATCATTACAACATCTACTCGTGCCTTACATGTCATCTCCATAATCATAGCTCATGACTTATGCACTCATACTTTATAGTATGTTCAATTTCAGGTACTCATGCTACACTCTTAATGATCAGTGAAATTCAGATTATGTCATATATATCCTCAGTTTAGATCTGTTTAATAAATCCATACCATTGATACCTTTTTCTCAAGACTCAGTCAAGTGTCCAAGTTATGCATAGTATTCTTTCAAGCTTTAGGTCCTCAAGTTCTAACCTTTTAGTGACCTCTCCTTGTATAAAGATAGTGGTGATGGACAATTGTTTAGATGAAAGATAGTAAATGATTTTTATTGAGGAAAGATTATGGTATGCTTGTTTAGTCCAAGGCTATAAGTGTGACGAAAGAGTGAGGAAAACATTTTAGTGTATGTCATGGTTAGTTGGAATTTTATGTGTCTTTTCTTTGGGATAGTGCATGGAAGTTGTTATTAATAGAGGTTTAGAGAATAAGGGAAAGATGTTTTGCTGGGTTTTTTGCCTAGAAGTTTAGATGTGGTTATAGTGATATGCTTGAATGTCATGTTGGTATATAAGTAGATGGGTGCATTGTGAGTTAGTGGATTCCTATCAATATGTTGAATTTAGTGGTTGAAGTAGTAAGAAGAATTATTCATGTTATGAGAGCTGAAAAATGCATTGTGTATTAAATTCATAGTGTAGATTTTTATTATAGCATCATGTATGGTACCTTGTGACTCTGAGTAGGCTTGAACATGGTAAGAAAATTTAGTTCATCTCAGACTGTAGTAGGAGGGATTATCAGTGCCCCTGTAAAAATTATAAGTTGAATCAAATGAACATGGTATTTAAGGGAAAAATATAGTTGATGGAGTATTTGAAAAGAGTGGCTAAGCTTGAAAGTTAGCAGTTGCATTGCGTAAGTCCTAGTAATTCTATCCTAGTTTATGTTTCCTAGGACTATGTTCCATGTTACAGAAGTTGTAGCTATATTGACATTCCTTGTTTAGATATCTTACTCAGATCATGCCCAAGATCCTTTGCTCCATAATATTATTAGAATTTCTTAGAAAGAGTGTTGAAGAAATTGTCCAGTTGAGTGTGAGCTTTCAGTATAATTCAGTCCGTATAGCTAGAATTCAGTTTAGCAATCAGACAAGTTAAGATTCTATGTTTTTCCATCTTTCCATCTAGTTTTACTATTCGAAGTTTCATGAGTATGGCTATTTTATGAGGTAATTCATTCACGTCCATGCAAGTTATGAATTCAGTTCAGTCCATGCATTATGTCTCTGATTTAGATATTTAGTCATGATTTAGTTTATAAGTGTTCAGTGAATGATATTAGTTTACCAAGTATCCTAGCTCAGATAGAGTAATACCCCTCATACGACCTTAGTCTCATTATCTAATAATTCATGCTTACATAATGTACTTGGCGATTCCATGAATTCCTTTTCTTTTGATTCATGTACGTTTAATTGGGGAACAATTCCAAACAAGAAGTTACATACTTTATTCCATCCTTAGTAACTCTTGGAATTTTGTTGCATCAGTTATCACTTCGAAGTTGTATATGTATGATCATATCATGAACATTTCAAGTGAGTTCCAATCTCTTACATGAATCAACTCTTATAATCATAAAGTCAAGTCAGCTCAGAAGTCAGTTTCATGATAGAAGTATTAGTGTTTCATCTCAGCTACATCCTTCATTAGCAGACATGTCATGTGTATCTTATTCCTTACTTCTAAAGTTTTAATAAGTTCCTACCCATCATTTGAGGATGAATGATTCCAAGGAAGAGATAATGTAACACATCGCATTTTTTAGCTAGAAATTGAATTGTTGTTCCTATGCGTGTAAACTCTAATCCTATGAGTCATATTTTATATATATGTCATGACTATTATCCTAGTATTTAAAGTGCTATCGAGGTGAAAATTGTTCATAGGAATCACTTAGAGCAAAGTTGAGCTAAGAGCCTTTGACTCGGCCAAATCTTGGTGTTCGATCCTACAAGGGTCAACTTTGAACATGTATAAATTCTTACATATGTGTAATTTTACATCTCAAGACTCACCGAATTGTATATAATCAAATTATCTTTTTAACGATATCAATTTAGCATTAATCTAATACTCGAGCGAAAAGTTATGACCATGCTAACGTTGTGCGTCGCATGGCAATCGCAAATAGCCACTGGATGAGGTGTGCTATTAGCATACGCTTCACAACCTCATGTGTGAGATTGACGTGCATCTCCCAGTAATAGCATAGTGCCAATAATTTCTCTGTTTTAACTTAGTTTAAGGGCATTGAGGTATTTTTCACACCCCTAAATCATTTCTAATCATTCTTAAATGATTTAAGGGGTATTAAATAAGGATATTTCCACTCTCTTAACCCTAACCATCCTATACATGATTAAAACCCTCCCTCTATCCATGAATGAAATCCAAGCTCCTTTCCCCTAAGAATCCGAGAGTTCAAGCTTCCAAGTTCAAGCAATCTTCAAAAACCTAGCTATTAAGGTATGTGGGGTTTTTGAACAAGGAAATTCTTCCGTATTTGTGCCTAAAACATGTTTTAAAGTTTAAGTAATATGATTTGCAATTATGGTTCATTCCCAAATTATCTTGCTTTTAGTTATGAAAATTCTCATGTGATTGAAGTATTAAAGTGCGTACTTGTTCTCATACATATTTATGTTTTGACTTGAAGAATTCTTTGTTATGAGTTGAGTATCATGAGTTTGATTTAAAACATTGATTAAAAATTTCCAATTGAGTTTTACGAATGATATTATGTTACAAATTATATGAAATAAAGTATAAGATTTAAGGCTCAAGTTTGAGCACTATACTTACAAGAAAAATTTGATCTTTTGATTCAATGATAAAGCTTGAACTCGACAATTATTTACCTTGCTTGTGATTTAAAGCAAAGAAAAGAATAATTGGCTTCTAGTATACTAACCCTTATGCTATTTTAAGGTGGATTTCCTAAAGTATGAGCATATAAGTAATATGGAAGTAGTATTTAGCACCCATTTGGGTATGAGTCCGAGTCACATGCCCAAGAACTACCTGCCACCATAGGTTAAAGTCCCAATATAGGTTAAGTATAATGATCACTTAAGTTAAGGTTCTATTCTATTGGAAAGGGTAGAACAACTCTCTCCAATATAGATAAGATGTTGGACTCCATGAATCTCACATTGTTTATGTCGGAAGAACCTCCCATAAAGAAGAATTAAAAGTAAAGCTTTTAGAAACTAAGTGTTATGGCTCACAAATTTTATTCTTATGCTTCATTACTCGTGTTTATGATTTTGTAGTCTTTCTTTTTTTCAAGCTCAGGGTGAGTCATTTACACTTAGCATGCATCATTGAAAGTTTATATGAATATTTAGTTCTTGTTTTACTTATGTATTCACCCTCATATACCCAGTACATTCCAAAAGTGCTGACTCACACATCTGTTTATATGCTACATTGTCTCATAATGAAGGTACAAGTTCTATCCCATAGATCATAATTAGACAGTTCGCAACTTTCAGTTAGCAGGGAAAGACTTCTTTTGATTCGAGGACTCAAGTCAACTATAATTCTTATAACATTTTATTTATTTTAGTTGTATTGATTAGTGATAGCTAGGGGTCATGTCCCGGCTACCTATAGTCAATACTAGTACAGGCTTCATAGATGGTTATTCAAAGTTGATGTTTTTATTTTCAATTTGTCTTGTATAACCATAGTGGTAATCATTTTAAATAGTTTTGTGTTAACATATTTAGCAAGGATATCTCTTCCGCTTATTTATTTCAGATTTATGTATCTTATTCAGTTGCTCATGAGTTATCCAAGTATCAAGGGTTAGCTTAGAATCATTTGTGGTTCTAAGCACCGTGTGACCTCCAGTGGGTAGTCTCGGGGTGTTATTGAGCTAGGTAGATTCTTGCACACACATGGAATAAAGTCAATATTACAAGCTACTACCTATCCAGTTCATGCAATTGTTAGCACTAATTATCATGTTCCTAAACCTAATACCATAACAAGATCTACAATGTTCACACATATACATTTATAAAGTTCTAAAACACAAAATTTCAAAAGGGGTATCAAAACTCAATCAAAACATGACTATTTCCCTAAATATTTAAAAATCTCCTAATTACACCAAAAATAAAACACGATATGACACAAATTAACCTAGACATATCAGTTTTACAAACATACCGCAGCTGACAGGAATAGAAGCATAGCAGCAAAAACCTGCGGCAACATGGTATGAAAGATGAAGTAGTTTCTATCAAATATGGTAACCTAACAAAGTTTGGGGTCGAATACCATGGGAATATGTGGACTTTTGGATATTAGATGTTGTAATCAATGGGCCAAAAACTAGTAAAGTAAATGGGGGGATTTAAATGGCAATATCATACAAGGAGCAAATATCAACTTTTGTTGTAATTAGTATTGGTGAACACTAGGATTGTGTTTCCCCCGGCTTCTTAAATCCATAGGCTTATCGTTCTTTATTGAACCAACCCAATACCTTGCATGTAGAATCGATAAGTTATGTATCTTGTATAGTCTTTTAGAGGAGTAGAAGGATTTCACATTTTACCTTTTGAGTCTCAGGATGTCGCCTTACTAACCCCTATTTGATGCTAGTTAACTATTACCTTTTGAGTTTTTAGTTATTTGATGAAATCTAACCATCTTACTAAGATAAACCCTAGAAGCATGGATCAACAGTTAAACTCCAAATTATTGTTTTCCTTATCTGTTCCTAGTTACTACTCCTCTTTTGGAGTAAGTATCAATAATCTAGGCAGGATCCAAATTTTGGCCACCTGTTAAGAAAACTGTTATATTAAAGATAAAGTAATACATGCATGGGAATCAGTTCAAAACAGCAATAGCATTTCCCCTTCTTCATCAATCCATAGGGTTTCCATAACCCTAGCTATGAGTTTTAGCCGCTCGTGCTTGTGAAGAGATCAATAACATCCATAATCAAAAGCACAGATTAAATCACAATGATAATAAGTGTAGTAACCCACAACAGTAACTGAATTAATCAACTAAAGTCAATACAAGATAATCCCAAGATCAAAATCGAATCTTGGAATCAAAATATGTTTGTGAGTATGAAAAGTGTGTAACCTCCACTAAAAAAACATAAAGGGTATTTATAGTATAAGAGGAAACCCTAAAACCAAATCCTAAATAAAAGTGGAAACAACCAAGTCGGTGGCCACATGTGGTTTGTACCTGCACTCAGACCCCAAGCACAGGTAGTACCTGCGGTCTTGACCCTAGGCGTAGGTAGCAGATGAAAAATTCCTACAAGTTCAGTTCACAAGATTTAGGACTTATTGCACTTTCATTGCCTACCTACAGTCTATAGGTCCAACTTGCGGTCTGTATGTTGACTTTATAGGTGCCAGGAGTCATCTTTTCAACTTTTCTTTAATTCTCAAACCTGCTTTGATCAAAATTCTACCGGAAAGTGTCCCAAACATCCATAATTACTCCAAAATTTGCCAAAAACACCTTTTTACCTCTTTCACAAACTTAGCATCCAAAACATGATTTCCTGCAAAACATACCCAAAATATGTTATATCTAACTAAATAACCTCAGAAACCTTCATATTTTCCTCGCTTTAAGAATCAAAAGTGCAATATTTATATAGCATATCAACATCCTTATCTTAGCATATTTGGATGTCCTTAGGAAATAAAACACATAAAAAATAAAAACGATGCTTAACTAGGAGAATCTAAGTTATTCAAGACAGTTATTCAGCTCTTAAAGCTCAAATTACAACATCCCCCTCCTATCTTACTTTTTAAAACCAACTGTGTATGGACATGAAGCACAATAATATGACACAATGGGATCAAGGTATGTCAATCACATTAGAAATAGAAAACCACTCTTATATACAAGTTACACTAACAGAAACAAGCAAATAGCTAGCAATATGACTCTTGCCCTCACAATAAAGATGTCCAACTTACTCATATGAAATAATGCATGTCAATGCTAGGATGATCAAGAGACAGTCACACTCAGAAGAGATGTTCCAATCAATGCATTTTAAATATCATAGGCTTGTCCTTATTTTCTTTACCTTAGCTTTCATAGTCAAGTAAGGATCATTATAGAACTTTTCTTTGCTTGTAATGTAGGCTTGGCGGATGGTATGGTACTTATGGACATATCAAGTGACTAAGCCTCCTTGGCACTACACTAATCTTGGGGTCTCACTTACTAGCCAATTTCCTTTTATTCCATCCTTACATCTCCCTTTTTATTCTTTATTGCACGTTTAGGTGGGGTATGATCGTTTATTCTTTCATTTTCACAATTTTCTTTCCTTTTTCTACCACACCCAAGCCTACTAACTTTTTTCACTTATTTTACTCTTCTTTATACCTATTCTACACTATGCACCCCTATGATATTCACCCTCAACTTATGGGTTTTGCCTAAGTTGAGTTGTATAATGTCCAAGGGGGACCAGGGCCAAAACAGGTTCATTGTAATATAAATGGGAAGGTGAAGGTGCATGAAGAAAAATAGGCATCCATGCGCAAAATAGGGAACAAGGGATACAATTCACACATGGAAGATCATTTAGGCTAAAAGTAGACTAAAATAAAAAAATGACTTATGATCCTATCCTAACTAACTATCCTTCAACCTAGGCAAGACTAACCTGGCAAGTTCTGAATTCAACACATAAAGGGAACTAGGTAGTATCTCACACATACGGCACAGAGTCAATATTACCAACTACTACCTATCCAGTTCATGTAATTATGAACAAGTGATTATCATATCCCTAATTCTAATTTCATAACAAGATCCACAATGTTCGCACATATATACATTTACACAACTCTAAAATACAAAATTTTGAAGGGATATCAAAAACCAATTAAAACATGACTATTGCCCTAAATACTTAAAAAATCTCCCAATTACACAAAATAAAACACAATACAAAATAAAACACAGTACGACATAAAATTATCCTAGACATACCAGTTCTACAATCATACCGCAACCAACAGTAAAAGAAGCACGATAATAAAACCTGCGGTGACATGGTATTCCCACCCCAACTAAAAACTACACCATCCTTAATACACTAAAATAATTGAAAACAAAAGGAATGAGGATGTACCTGCGATGCACTAAGCATCCGTGTCATGATCTTCCCAGATGGGCGTATATCCACTGATGGAGGCAATGGTAGTGGAGGTCACTATGAGAAGATGCACCCATAGCTATCTTATCATGCCTCTACCTATCAACAAATTCAATCTTCATTGAGTCATGGGTGACCCTTTTTAGGTCTTGCTCATATGGTATATTTTGATTCTGCAATTCCCCCTCTCAACCTCTCTTGGTCCCAACTATGGGGATCATCATATTTTCTTCTACAAATAAATCAAAGAGTCTAGGACTATGCAAAGGTGATGGATTTATAATTAGGGATACAACTTGAGGGATGGGTAATATATGGCTCTTAGTAAGAAAGCATACCTCCACTCTAAGTAGGTCCATCTCCTCCCTAATATCTTCTAGATCTAGCGTCTTAATCCTGGTGAATCAAAATGATACTCGACTATCTAATACATCAACCCGTGCATACAACTCATCTCATAGGTCTAACATTGTAGATCGATGCCTAAATTATAGTATATCCTCAACCGCCTCTAGTATAGTCCAAACCCATGGCTGGATCTACTCATATAGTGTCACCACTTCAGTCTCAACAATCGATATCTAAGTAGCCATAACCTTTATTCTCTCCTCAACACCTGGTATATCTGGTACACTAGCCTCTACAACAACATCCTTATTAATACTGTCTATTACAAACACCACTCATATATTATTTGGCTACTCCACTATCTTGCACACATCAAAAACTACTTGCTCATCATTCATTTTAAAGGTGATCTCCCATAAATTCATATTAATCAATACCCTACTAGTAGATATAAAGGTTCTACCAAATATAATGAGGCTTCAAAATTCATCTCACAATCAAGAATTATGAAATCAGCGGGGAACATAAGAGATGTCACCCATACTTCTACGTCACACAAAACACCTACCGATTTCCTTATAGATGAGTCAGAAATCAACAATTTTATGTTTGTAGGTTTAAGTTCCCTTATCCTCAATATTTTATAAACAGCCAGTGGCATCCCATTTACACCTGATCCCAAATCACACATATCCTAATTGACATTAAAAGGCCCAATAGAATATGTAATTGTGACCACTTCGGGGTCCTTCTTCTTTTCTACTAATGGTAAGGAAGGTGTCGTACTATAAGGGTGCACATGATCATTGATCTTGAAGACCCAATCCTCACTACTATCATATTCAAAATCATCATCACCCGATGTTGACTTCCTAAACTCTACCTTAGGTGTCTCGTCGCTCTCAGTGTTGTCAATCTTTAACTCCTCAATAATAGGTATAGGGGGATCACCAGCAGTGGCACCATAATTGAATGTGATAGGTAGAAAATAACTTATAGCAAGTGGACTCTGAACTTTTTCACACTAAAGAGTAACAGGTTATTTTTATTTGATCATAGCAGACATTTGCACAAACTGGTGCTCCAACTACTTGATAGCAATGGCATGAGAATCCACCTTCTGGGTTAACCCCAAAATATCGGCCTTAATCTCTTTAAGGTTGTTCTCTTGATTTTCTTAACCCTTCACTTGTTTGGTCTACATTTCTTCCATTCTTGATTCTGTATCTTACCTGCCAGGCGGAATGTTCCTGTCTCTCTTCTCCTTGTAATCATATTTTCATCTTGAGTCACTATCTCTGTCCCTACTGCAATCTTTATATCTATCATCATAGTAGTTTCAACCTTAGTTTCCTTGACATTAGGATCAAAAACCTACCAATTGACAATCCAAATACCTATCATCCTCTTCTAATACATACTCATATGCTCTGGAAGCTGCACCCTATGCTTTTACTGTATAAACTTTTTCATAATTTGTGGTCACAAACTACTTTGCTAATAACCCAAGATACATCCTTAGTAGCATAATCTCTTGTGCTATAGAGTCATCAGCTACACTTCGGTCACCAGCAGCTCCAATATCGTTAGTGCCAGAACCTTTCTTTGCCTCTTGAGTTTACCACCCTCGGTTAGTAAGAGAGATTTAGTTTATAATATCATAAGCTACCTCCCAGCGTAATCTCGTAAAATCTCCTCCAGAGATAGTGGCTACCATGGCTATGAAACTGATAGTCAGGGCTCAATAGAATTACTCCAATAAGTTTGTCCTTAAAATCTGACAGTTGGTCACCATACTCAACTTCTTATTGAACCTGAACCAAGCCTCATATATAGACTAAGAATGCAGCTACCTGAAATTATTGATCTTATCCTTAAGCTACAATATCCTAGATGGAGAAAAGAACCAATTCAAAAAATATTTGCGCAACTCATTCCTTGTAGTGATAGATCCTCTTGTAAGTTCCCCTAACCATAAAGATGTTTCTCCTATAAGAAAGAAATGGAACAACCTCAATCAAAGTGCCTCCTAATTTACCCCAGGATATGTATATAAAGTACAAACACTAGTAAAATTGGCTAGATGCATTTTTGCGTCATTTGTAGGCAACCCCACAAACACACCCTTCATGAATAGTAGTTGGATCATAGTACTCGATATATTAAACTTAATGCCTAGGGGTAAAATAGGAGGAATAATGGATCCAGTCTCTACCAGCTCGACATATCCTAAGTCTTCTTCATTATCTATATATAGATGCACATACTGATATGCAGGGAATACTTTAACACAGGCACCTCTATCTCTTCTAGGACTCCCACCAAGTATTTCTCAGCGGTCTGCTATTTGTCCCTGGTCAGCTAGCTCTGCCTGCCTAGCTACTCCCTAAGCTTCTTCTGTTACTATTCTCTCAAGTTCAACTTGAGATAATGGATCACCAGTCTAATTATAAATAATATCCTATACTCCTTTGGGGGGAGGAAGAGGTACAAAATCCCAAACCCCTTTAGGAGGTTCATCTCTTTTCTACTTCGACACCCTACTAGGTATTTGTAGGATTCTCTCTAGATTTGGATTCATAAGGAGTAAATGATTGCCTCTACTCCGTGTGTTAGGCATACACCAGCGTATACCCAGCTACGAAAAAAAGCAAAAAGAAAAACCAAAAAATTACAACAACTTCAAATAATAAATCAACACTGTGTTCCCCGATAATGGTGCCAAAATTCAGTAAAGCCAAAAGTACACCTCCAATTGAAGGATCAAGCGATCACTGTAAAATATAGTAACACAATAAAGGTTAGGGTCAAATTAAAGTGATCACTGTCAAATATAATAATCCAACAAAGGTTGGGGTCGAATCCCAAGGAAATACATAGACTTGTTGATCTCAGATACTGTAATCAATGGGCCAAAAACTAGAAAACTAAATAAGGGAATTTAAATAGCAATATTGAATAAGGAGAAAATATTAAATTTGGTTGTAATTAGTATTGGTGAACACTAGGATTGTGTTACTCCTAGTTTCTCAACTTCGTACGCTTATCTTGCTTTGTTGAACCAACCTGATACCTTGGATGCAAAATTGATAAGCTATATACCTTTGACAGTCTTTTGGATGAGTAGAAGGATTTCATCCTTTACCTTTTGAGTCTTAGGATGTCTCCTTACTAAACCTTATCTTGAACCTAGTTAACTATTTCCTTTTGAGTCTCTAGTTATTAGATGAAATCTAACCATCTTAATAAGATAAACCCTAGAACCGTAGATCAACAGTTAAACTCCAAATTACTATTGTCTTTATCTTTTTCTAATCATCACTCCTCTTTTGGAGTATGTAGCAATAATCTAGGCAGGATCCTAACATTGGACACCTATTAAGAAAACTATTATATTAAAGATAAAGTAATACATGCATGGGTATTAGTTCATAATAACAATAGCACTTCCATACATCATAAATCCGCCTAGGTTTCCACAACCTTAGCTATGGGATTTAGAAGCTCATGCTTGTAAGAAGATCAATAACATTCATATCAAAAGCATAGATGAAATCACAACGATAAGAAGTGTAAAAACCCACAACCATGACTAGATTAATCAACTGAAGTTAATACAAGAGTATCCCAAGATCAAAAATGAATCTTGGAATGAAAATATATTTATAAGTACCAAAAGTGTGTTACCACTACTAAAAAACACATAAAGAGTATTTATAATACAAGAGGAAACCCTAAAACCAATGCCCAAATGGAATAGGAATAAACTGGGTCGGTGGCCACATGTGGTCTGTACCTGCTCTTAGAACACAGGCCTAGGTAGTACCTGCAGTCCTGAACCTTTACACAGGTAGCGAATAAAAAATTCTTGCAAGTTTAGCTCTTGGAATTTTGAACCTTCGGCACTTTCTTTTCCTACCTGAGCTATGTAGGTCCTACTTGTGGTCTGTAGGTTTACTTAGTAGGTTTTGGGAGTCATCTTTTCATCTTTTCTTCAATTCTCGAACATGCTTTGATCATGATCTAGCCAAAAAATATCTCGAACATCCATAATTTCTCCAAAAAGTAGCCAAAACACCTTTTTCACCTTTTTTACAAACTTAGCATTTCGAATATTATTTCTTACAAAACATACCCAAAATGCATCATATCTGTCCAAATAACCTCATAAATGTATATTTTCCTTATTTTAAGGATCGAAAGTCCTATATTTCTATAGCACATCAGGTATGTAGCTCTAAACTAACATCAACCTATGGGTTGACCTCCACATCTACTCGAGGCCTTAGATGAAGGCTTGAGGTATCGATCCCTGGTCAAGATAGCCCGCATCATATCTATCTGTATTACCCCAAAAAATGCAAACCAATATTAGAGACATGTACCAAGCTCATGCATAGTACATCATTCTTATTTAATATTTTTATAAGTGATTAAGAAGTATATTAAGGCTTCAAAAAACTCCCAACCATCAGACGAATCAAAACATTCCTTAACGATTGAATTCTAGAGAAGGATATTGGTATAGTCAACTTCAAATGAGCATATCTCTCATTATACTTGGAAATTTTAAGCTCATGACTTATCAACATATCGATAATTGAATTATCTTTCCAACAATTCCAATTTCGCCTAAATCCGGTATCGGATCAAGGACTTATTCCTATTTTACTCCAGCATGTCAGGCTGGAAATAGTGTGACGACATTTTTTGTAGCTTACCATATTTGTGACACCCTATAACAAAGGTCGTCAACCTTAGGCATAAACCATCTCTTAAGTAACGATATTCATGGTAGCTTACCACATTTGTGATGCCCTATCATGAAGGTCGTCAACCTTAGGTAGAAAACAGCTCCTAAGTGACGACATTCGTGGTAGGTTACCACATTTTTGATGCCATGTCACAAATGTCGTCAGACTTAGGTAGAATCCAACTTCTGTGTGACAACATTTTTGATGGTTTACCATATTTTTGACGCTATGTCACAAATGTCGTCAGCCTTCGACAGAATCCAGCTTCTGTGTGACGACATTTTTGATGGCTTACCACATTTTTTATGCCATGTCACAAATGTCGTCAGCCTTAGGCAGAATTTAGCTTCTGTGTGATGATATTTTTGATGTCTTGTCACATTTTTGATGCCTTGTCACAAATGTCGTCAGCTATTATTATCTGCAACTGGGAGAATAAGGGTATTTTGGTCTTTTCCCTTCACTTCCCATGACTTATAACCCTAAAGAGTAATAATTTTTCCCATATTTCTTCAGTTAAGTATCTCAAAAACCATCTCTTATGCTTTCAACCATAAGATTAGGATTTCCTCTCAAGATCATCTCCACAGGAACAAGAACATTCTTTTCCAAAGGGGTTAAACCCTAGTCAAGAAAAATCAAGCGTAATCCTAAGGATTTCTTCAGGAACCTTCAGAAACATTAGATCTCTTTCAAGATCAAACCTTAAGGTATACGTAGTGTTCATTTATGGATCCAATCCATTCATAGAGCTCAATAACCATGCTTTAAATATTATTTTGTAAATTTTTTGTGGTGATATGAGCATATACTTGTTGATGATTGTTGTTTAAGTTTCAAGATGATATCTAAAGTTATTTTCATGGAATATATGTGGTTGTTAGTTGAAAAACATGAACTTTGGGTTGTTTGATATGATGCAAGTATGAAATACACCTATGCCTTAAATAATGCATGCAATGTGTTTGATAAAATGCCAAGGATGCTAGAAATTCATATTTACATGATTCCATGATATCTAAATGATAAGTCCATGTTAGCTATACACTTCAATATCTATTTCCATGCTATTTATGTGTTGTTATTGTTGTCGTATAAAGAATGTATAATAATGGAGATATGAATTATGTACATGAAATATATCCATGCTTTCCCCTACCATGTTTGAGATGTTGAATAAATACATGAAGTATAATATCCCCTACTTATGACAATGTGAATTGTGGACTCCAATCTTATGGTCAAGTCAGTCATGTTGTGTTTGTTTCCTTCCATCGAGTCCTGGGGGTATTCATACCCGAAAACTATAGCTGTGTGCTTAGAACCATGTCATGTTATCACGACACTCTCAGTCAAGCCATGATCTATAGAATTCAGTCAGTCATATAACTTAGGAAAATCCAGTAACCTCAATAATCTCAGTAGTTCAGTAATCTCAGTGATCTCAATACTTAATAATATCTGTAACCTCAATATTCAAAGTCAATCTCAGTAATTTTAGAACTTTCAACCAGTCCTCAAAACTCAGTACATTCTTTTAGTAATCGAAATCTAGTAAACTCAGTTTTAGCTTTGCTAAACAATACCACTATTTTCAATTTAGTTAATCAGTATCAGTTCAGCAAATCAGTTCAGTTAAGTTATTTAGTTCAGCCTAGTTATTCAGTTTAGTGTCATTTAAATGGGAGTAGGATTCAGCACCGAGTGAACCTAGGGATGGGGACTCACCCGCAAAATTAGGACTGAGATCCTTAGAAGCAATCCCTAAGCTCCAGAACTACGTAGCCAGCGTAGGTACAAAATATCACCCATTAGATAGGACTGACATACTCAGGGGTCACCTATTAGTACATTTATATATAGGACTAATCCCAGGAGTCACCCACTAAATTAGGATTGAATCCACAGTAGATGTCTTTACTGGTGGTGTGGTACTGACAACCTTTCAGTCAGGGTAGAGATTGGACCCCAATGAGCTTAGCTTGGGGCATGTCGGTTAGATGAACACATCCTACAGTTTTAGTTACAGATTCAGGACTATCAAATACAGTTAATTCAGTTCAGTAGTATATATTCAGTACTAATAGATACAGTCAGTGCTTATCAATTGTAAATAAACTTCAAGATCACCCATTAGCTAGGACTGATCTCAACCCATTAGCTAGGACTGATCTCAACTATGATTAATCAGTATTAGAACGATTAGATTTAAAGATCACCCGCTAGATAGGACTGATCTCAGACTAAGTCAAATCATCCTTATTATCAGTATACTCATGATCACACACTAGATAGGATCGATCTCATATTTAGTTACTACAAGTAGAACGAAACTCAGATAGTTCCATCTGAACTTAGATTGTCAGATATAGTTGCTCAATATCAGTTACAACTATTAGGCCGATCATCATAGTTATATAAGTTTTCTGAACTCATGTATTAGTTATATCAGTTATCAGAATTCATGGTATCAGTATTCAACTTTAGGACTATCAAAAATAGTCAACCAAACTTGTTTTTTATAATTCGAACTATCAGAAATTGTCGTTCATCTATTCAGTATCTCAGTATTAGTATACTCATGTTGTCAGTATTCACACTCAGTAGTCATTATCTCCATGAGTTTAGTTAGACTTATGTATGCATGTATATATTCTCACGTTAATATTAGTCAGCATTATTCATGCATATAACCCTTTGCATTTAGCCTACCTCACTAGTATACTTAGTACATTCATACGTACTGACGTATTTTCTCTATGGTGCTTTCTCTTATGATACACCATAAGTTCAGAGGCACGAGCTCCAGATCAGCAGTAGCATTCCAGTGTTCAGAGTTTGCAGTGAGTTTTTTTCATTTAAGGATGATATAATTATTGCTACATTTACTATTTAGTTGCTAGATGGAGTTAGTTAGAGACATGTTCCTTCAACTCTTTATTCAATTTAGTTAGAGGCTTTCAGACTAAATGTCATATTAGATATTCAGATCTTATTATTTTCAGTATTTATGACTTGTTTTGGTATTGTTATACCTTTTTTAGACATTTTGTTATCAGATGTTTATTCAGTTCGAACCTTATGGCCTTTCATGTTCATGTTTTCTGAATTTTATGATATATTATATAGTATATAGGTATAGATATCAGTCATGGGTTAGCTTGTGGTCCTTTGGGGTGATAAGCACCGTGTAGCATTTTGGTTCAGAAAATTAGGGTGTTACAAACTTGGTATCAGAGCCTAAGGTTGAATAGAGTCCTAGGAAGTCTGAAAGTTGCATTTAGTAGGTTCTTGTACATGCGTGTATTATGCACCACACTTATGTGTAGGAGGCTATGAGATATTATAGGAATAGTTTCCCTTCTTTCATTATTCTCAAATTATGCTATAGGAAGGTTCTCTAAGAAAACTCATGTAGATTCTCATCATGCTTTAGTTATGTTAACTTTACGTTACTTTCAAGGTAACAGAAGTAGTGAAGATCAAGTCCTACAGATAGGGCTTTCTCAAATAGTCCATATAGCTAGCTATGGGATTTTCCTCATGCTCAACAGTATCCCATCAGTTCAGTTATGTCCTAAAGCTATACGGATCTCATTAATGATCATGAGAACTCATTCTCGAACCCAGATTTAGATCTGTCAGCAGATCACTTCTCAAAATCATATGATAGCATATGACTAGAGTTAGAAGCATAAACCTAGGAGTTTAGCAGTAGTAGAGTAGGGATAATGATATCCAGATTGAACAGACTATGTATTCATGGGGATAGTTATGCCAGAATGAATCAATAGACTTGAATAGTGTGAATTAGAAATTTAAGTTTATTGACTAAAAATTAAGCATGAAGGTGTAAATGTGATACTAGTAGTATGTGTGGGAAACAGGGGCAGATGATATGTTTAGTTAGGCAAGCATGTGTTAATCAGAGTGTAAGTATGTGATGATGATGGCAGTTCAGTTTAGAGTTTAGTTTAGTGCTCACAGAATTATGATAATGGCTTAAATCTGAGTGGGGATTGTAGATCAAGTACCAAAGTCAGGTTCTCAGATTCCAGTAGTAGTGCCAGTATGTACAGAAAAGCAGTTAGGGAAGACGATTCCCAACCCATCTTTATCTCAGCATAAAGCTTCGTACTTTAGTTATCATAATGCCTATGCATGCTTCATGTCTCATATTCCATAAATACTTCTTACATTCACACGCATTTCATAGAATCGTGTACAGTTTCAATTCCCAGTATAGGGAATTTAGTCCTAGATCACTCAGTGTTAAAATCATGTTCCACAAACTCAGACATTCTAGAATCAGGTCATGCAGCTCATGACTCATGTACATGTATCATGCTCCCCAGTATACTCAGTTTCCATAACTCATGCTAAGCCTCCACTGATCAGATAAATCAAGACTATGCCATATATATCCTCAGTTCATCTCATGCATTATGCTTTAGTTTCAGACTCCTGAAGTTTAGTTATAATCTAGTTCGTAGATGCTTTGTGCATCACCTAGTATTTTCTTAGAGGGACGTAGAGTCCTAAGGGAGAGATGCCCCACCTTCTCTTAACCCTTTCATGTATTAGATTTTTTAGTTTCTCCTTGCATAACGAATTCAGTCTAGAATAGAGGGTACTCATAAGTTGACCCTCAAGTTATACCTTAGCTGTAAGTCAAGTATTCAAAGATTCAGTTCAGTTCATGATTTTCAGTCCATATTTCACGTAGCAGACTCAGTCTTGTTCTCATGTTTTAATTCAATCTTAGTGCCTTTATTATTGCATGTTCAGTTGCATGTTCATGAATCATTTCATTCATATATTCACGCATCAGATATACGTGGTCAGATTATCAGTACTTTCAATCATGCATTCACGTATCATGTCAGTCATATAATCATGCATCAAATATGCATGGATTCAACTTATCAGTTAAGCATCAGATATGCATGTACAGTATGATATGCTCAGTTTTCATTCATGTCAGCCATGAAATCATGATCAATCATTCATGCTATATATGCGTCATTTTATCTTTTCTCCCCTCTTAAGCAGTCATCATTCAAGGACAAATGTCTCCAAGGAGAAGATATTGTAATACCTCGAAGAATCCAAACCAATATTACAGCCATGTACCAATATCATGCATATTACATTATGTTTATTTTATAGTTTTATGAGTAATTTAGATGTATATTAAGACTTCAAATAACTCCCAACTATCAGATGAATCAAAACATTCCTTACCGATTAAATTCTTGAGAAGGATATTGGTATAGTCAACTTCAAATGAGCATATCTCTCATTATACTTGGAAATTTTGATCTTATGACGTATCAAAAGATAGATAATTGAATTATCTTTCCAACTATATCAATTTAGCCTAAATCCGATATCGGATCAAGGAGTTATTCCTATTTTACTCCAGCATGTCAGGCTGGAAATAGTATGACGACATTCGTGGTAGCTTACCACATTTGTGATGCCCTATCACGAAGGTCGTCAGCCTTAGGAATAAACCATATCATAAGTGATGACACTCATGGTATCTTACCATATTTGTGACACTCTATCATGAAGGTCATCAGCCTTAGGCAGAAACCAGCTCCTAAGTGACGACATTCGTGGTAGCTTACCATATTTTTGACGCTATGTCATAAATGTCGTCAGCCTTAGATAGAATCCAGCTTTTGTGTGACAACTTTTTTGATGGCTTACCACATTTTTGACTCCATGTCACAAATGTCGCCAGCCTTAGGTAGAATCCAGCTTCTGTGTTGCGACATTTTTTATGGCTTACCACATTTTTTATGCCATGTCACAAATGTCGTTAGCCTTAGGAAAAATCCAGCTTCTGTGTAATGACATTTTTGATGGCTTGTCACATTTTTGATGCCTTGTCACAAATGTCGTCAGCTATTATTTTCAGGAACTAGAAATTTATTTCATAAGGGTATTTTGGTCTTTTCCCTTCCCTTCCCATGACTTATAACGCTAAAGAGGCATAATTTTTCCTATTTTTCTTCAGTTAAGCATCTTAAAAACCCTCTCTTATGCTTTCAACCATAAGATTGGGGTTTCCTCTCAAGATCATCTCCTCAAAAACAAGAACATTCTTTCCCAAAGAGGTTAAACCCTGGTCAAGAAAAATCAAGGGCAAGCCTAAGGATTTCTTCAGGAACCTTCAAAAACATTAGATCTCTTTCAAGACCAAGCTTTAAGGTATGCGTAGTGTTCATCTATGGATCCAATCCATTCATAGAGCTCAAGAACCATGTTTTAAATATTATTTTGTAAACTTTTTATGGTGATATTAGCATGTACTTATTGATGATTATTGTTTAAGTTTCAAAATAATATCTAAAGCTGTTTTCATGGAATATATGTGGTTAGTTGAAAAATATGAACTTTAGGTGGTTTGATATGATGCAAGTATGAAATCCACCTATGCCTTGAAGAATGCATGCAAGGTGTTTGATAAAATGCCTAGGATGCTAGAAATTCATATTTACATGATTTCATGATATCTAAATGACAAGTCCATGTTAGCTGTACACTTCAATATCTATTTCCATGCTATTTATGTATTGTTATTGTTGTGGTATGAAGCATGTATGATACTGGAGATATGAATTATGTACATTAAATATATCCATGCTTTCCCCTATCATGTTTGAGATGTTGAATAAATACATGAAGTATAATATCCCCTACTTATAACAATGTGAATTGTGGACTCCAATCTTATGATCAAGTCATTCATGTTTTGTATGTTTCCTTCCATCGAGTCCTGGGGCTATTCGTACCCAAAAACTATAGTTGTGAGCCTAGAGCCATGTCATCTTATCATGATACTCTCAGTCAAGCCATGATCTATAGAATTCAGTCAGTCATATGACTAAAGAAAATCAAGTAACCTCAGTACTCTAAGTAGTTCAGTAATCTCAGTGATCTCAGTACTCAGTAATATCTGTAACCTTAATATTCAAAGTCAATCTCAGTAATTTTAGTACTGTCAAACAGTCCTCAGAACTCAGTCCATTTCATCAGTCATCAGAATCTAGTAAACTCAGCTTTAGCTTTCGTAAATAATACCACTATTTTCAGTTTAGTTAATCAGTATCAGTTCAGCAAATTAGTTCAGTTAAGTTATTTAGGTCAGCCTAGTTATTCAGTTCAGTGTCTTTCAGATAGGAGTAGGGTTCAGCACCGAGTAAGCCTAGGGATGGGGACTCACCCACTAGATTAGGACCGAGATCCTTAGAAGTAATCCTTAAGTTCCATAACTACGTAGCCAACGTAGGTACAAGATGTCACCTATTAGATAGGACTGACATACTCAGGGGTCACCCGTTAGCATATTTATATGTATCGAACTGATCCCAGGAGTCACCCACTAGATTAGGACTGACTCCATAGTAGATGTCTTCACTGGTGGTACAGTACTGACATCTTTCCAGTCAGGGCAGAGATTGGATCTCAATCAGCTTAGCTTGGGGTATGCCAGTTAGATGAACACATCCCACGGTTTTACTTAAAGATTCAGAACTGTCAGATACAGTTAATTCAGTTCAGTAGTACAGATTCAGTACTGTTAGATACAGTCAATGCTTATCAATTATAGATAGACTTCAAGATCACCCATTAGCTAGGACTGATCTCAACTATGATTAATCAGTATCAGAATCATTAGATTTAAAGATCACTCACTAGATAGGAATGATCTCAGACTAAGTCAAATCATCCTTATTATTAGTATACTCATGATCACCCGCTAGATAAGATTGATCTTAGATTTAGTTACTCCAATTAGAACGGAACTCAGATAGTTCCATCAGAACATAGACTATCAGATACAATTGCTTAGTATCAGTTACATTAATTAGGCCGATTATTATAGTTATATCAGTTTTCTGAACTCATGTATCAGTAGTATCAGTTATCAAAATTCATGATATCAGTATTCAGCTTCAGGACTGTTAGACACAGTCAACCGAACTAGTTCTTCATAATTCGAACTGTCTGAAATAGTCGTTTATCTATTCACTATCTTAGTATCAGTACACTCATTTTGTTAGTATTCAGACTTAGTAGTCAGTATCTCCACAAGTTCAGTTACAGTTATATATGCATGTTTGTATTCTCATGTTCATATTAGTCAGCATTGTTCATTCATATAACCCTTTACATTTAGCCTACCTCACTCATATACTCAGTACATTCAGATATACTGACGCATTTGCACTATAGTGCTTTTTCTTATGTTACACTATAGGTTCAGAGGCACGAGCTCCAGATCAGTAGTAGCATTCCAGTGTTCAGAGTTTGCAGTGAGTCCTTCTCATTTAAGGACGATATGATTATTGCTATATTCACTATTTAGTCGCTAGATAGAGTTAGTTGGAGACATGTTCCTTCAACTCCTTATTCAGTTCAGTTAGAGGCTTTCAGACTAGATGTCAGATTAGATATTCAGATCTCATTATTTTCAGTATTTATGACTTGTTTTGGTATTGTTATACCTTTTTTAGACATTTTGTTATTAGACGTTTATTCAGTTCAAACCTTATGGCCTTTCATGTTCATATTTTTCATATTTTATGATATATTATGCAGTATATAGGTACAGATATCAGTCATAGGTTAGCTTGTAGTCCTTCGGGGTCATGAGCACTGTGTATCATTTTGGTTCAGATAATCGGGGTACTACACTATCTATAAAAAATGAAATAAATAATGATCTAGAAACCAATATAGACACAACATATAAAAATGAACCAAAAAGGTAAGATCTTCCAAAGAATATCCTGCAAAATACAAAACATACGATACAAACATCATCGTACCGATCTATAGGACATTACTAAACACTTGCTTTTGTACCAACTATATTGGTGAACTTAGTCTCTATGATAAACTATCATGGCCTAATTTTTTGAGTCATGATGGAACCTACTATAACCCACTGATAAGTAAACTAAATCATAGATCCAAATGACAAATAATGGGCTAATCTACAAAAAATAAAAAATAAATAAATTAACCATATAATGGAAATGATAGGAAATGGAAAGCAGTGATATATAAGCATAAACAAACTATAAAATAGAGGAAAAAGGGAAAAATATATAAAATGAGTTATCGGATGACCTAATAAGGTTGGTATAGGAGCCACTACACCAAAATAGAGTACTAGATAATACCAAATATACATAATAGTATTAGAATATGATAATAAGACTATAATGAATAATCTAAGGAGGAGGATTATCTTCAAACTCTAAAATCTCACCTTAGCTTATAACAATGACATAACCCAAGGATAACGTTAGTGCTAGTGACTCATAATCGGATATGCATCAAGAAAAATATTTAGAAGTATTGTATAAGTTTAAAAATAATAGGTACTCAGTAGGTATCATAGGTTGATTAAGCTAAATTATAGTAAAAGTATAAATAAAGAGAGAGAATGTAAACTAAAGTTAGAAATAAATGGATGGAAATGGAAATACTAGATCATGCCGAGTGGATGTGATATATATAATAAAAAAATAACTTAAGAAGAAATAAAGTGAACCCTTTAATTAGAATGATGGGGATTTATAGGCCAACCATTATGAGAGAAATTTTAAATCATTTTCAGTGAAGTTTCTGATGCTAAAAGAGCAAGACATGTGTGGGACAATTGTTCGCTCTTTCTAGTAGTGAAATTAATTTGTAAGGTAGGTTGTCTTTATTATAGTAGACTTGGGCTATATGCACATAATAATGATAGCTATGTTAGGATATTTTAAGTCATAGGCCTTTGAGTATGATGTTTTGATAGATCGAACAATAATTGGAGCAAGAAAATTAAATTGATAATATTGAATGATAAGTTATTAAACTATATTGCTTCTTTAATTTCCAAGGGTATAAGTTTTGCATAAACAAGAGGTAGTCCGATAATTGGAAATATATAATGAGTCAAAAGAAGTGTTAGAGTGACTATGAAGGTAAAAAATATGAGATGGGGCTAGAGTATGCATTCATTGGTTTTATAAGAGTCGGGTAAAACTTAGGATGAGAGTGGAGAGATTGGGTAATATGTGTGTATATGTCGTGGTAAGTTAAAAAAAGTCAGAAGAGTTGTGAGTATGTGTGTATTGTGATTTTGGGTAGTTCCTTAAAATTGAATGGGTAAACGTAGTTGAGGGGAAGATAAGTGAAAGGTAGGCATAGTATCTCAGATTAAGGTCATCAGTTCGTATAAATGTGGGTGATGGCTAGAGGTTACGATCATTATATTGGGTGAGTATGAGTCATTGGGTATAATGTGGAATGGATTTACTCCGTGCTTATATTTATATATATATATATATATAAGAAAATGCTTAAGTAGCCTTTGGCCACTACATGATCAATTAATATTAGAATAGACTTGCTTGACTTTATGCTTATATGTGAGTTGGGTGTTTCTGATTAGCTTTCGGGAATTACCTAAGATTATTGACTGTATCATGCATTAAATATATGCTTTTGAGATGATATATAGATTAGGTGTCACATCAACAAATGTTATACAAATTTAGTGTTACACCGACACTATTATTAGAATGGGTATCATATTGATAGTGAAATATTGACTAAGCTCTTTTCCAACAGGTCATAGTCGAGAGTCCCTGCTGAATCTAGTACATGTGTACATTTTACATGCATGTAATCATTTTTTTATACTTATATTTGTGATAATTATTGTTGAAGGAATATGCCTAAGGGTAATTTAAATGCTTGTATACTTATATATTTGTTGAGATAAAGTATTATAATTTTACTTGTATCATGTTATGTGTTGGGGTTGTGGGTATGAAAAGTTGATCGGAATATATAAGGAAATGTTATGTATTCTTGATTTGAGTTGTAATCTTAATCTCAGTATGCATAGTGCATATACGTTATATGAGTGGGGTATAGGTGATCCGGTCCAGTCCTTAAAGTATCCTAAAAAATTAAATTAGCGGTTTTGTCAGTAATTTGGAGGTGGAGTAGTGGGTATTAATCATGTTGGGTGTAGAATCGTAGGTCTATTAGTGAAGAAGGTAAGCCAAGAGTTAAGAAACGTAAAGAAGGGCATTGAGAGGATTTAGTAATCCAACAAATTAATTATTATCACGATTTTCTCCCAATTTTCTATTATTGTTATTTGTTTCTAATCATGAATGACTAATGATACCTACCAGTGGATGTGGTTGTACTGATACTACACTTATTATATTTCCACTTGAGGGCATATACATGGTGCATGCAAGTTGGAGTTTCTATAGATACAATAATAGTAAATCTTTGGCAGCTCCTATCATCGCACTCTTACATGGATGTTGTGTCTCGAGAGCTTTGTTTTAAGGGAAAGAATTATTTTTAAAGAAAAATCTATTTTGCTGGTCATTGTTAATTGAAATCTTAACCAATTTTAACTCTCCTCAATTTATTATTCATTCTAATTTATTTATTTGTATTTGCTTGCACTCATTAATTAATTAATCAAGATAAATTGTTCAAAATTTTGCCATTTTTATTTTATCTTCATTTTTCCTTTATTTATTTAGTGAACTTGTAATAATTTAGATAAGGTTCTAGGAAAACCATTATTTTATTTCCATAATGTAATTACTTAACAAAAGTATTTGGATAAGATTTATATTTTGATTAGAGCTTTATTTCTCTTAAAAGTCATTATATTTGACATTTTTACTCAGTTTAATGATTGTGTGATGAGGTTCTCTTTTATAGGATAGAGTTAGGCAGGTGCCTGCATGATCTGTGAATTGGGTTGTCACATAATTTGATATTTCTGCCTGTTAATGAGTTGAATAATTATGAATTAGCCTTCTGAAATAGTTGGGCTTGGTGAATTAATTTGGTAATTGATTTCATTCATATAAATGCTGAACCTTGAATTTGACTAAGTGTCTCGATAAATTGTGTTGTATCATATTTAGTACACTTCATAATATATAGTTGATATTGGTTGATATATTCAAATATTGTGATATTCGAAGGGTTGGGTACCACGTCGGTATATATCACTTATAGCTTGATATTATAAGGATCGAGTACCATATCGATGTGTTACATGAACTAAGCTCATCCCCTGCATTCATGACTATTGGTCATATAAGACCCTTTGGTATGTGTGTAAACTTTTATGATCGATTTGATAGTTACAGTGCATTGTTTTATATCATTCAATCATTAATTATATGGTTATTTGTATAAGTGTTGTGCTAAATAGATGTATCTTAATACTACATGTGAGATGACTAGATGAATGTAACTTGGTAGGTTACACTTTTGATAATTAGAAGGTCATAGGATCTCCCTATGTTGTGATTTAACTTGGATTGAAATGGTAATATGATGGTATTAATACACTCTTAATTATACTATTATGTTGTTGTATAACCATAAGAGGTTATTCTATAGATAGTGGTACTTTGTGGTGCAATTACTTGTATGTCTTGATTGCTAATTTCTCTTACTTGATCTTTGTTAATATTTGGTTTTTAAATTAAGTCGGGTGATTGATACGCACATGTACATAGTGTTTTTACTGATACTACCTATGTTTTTCTTTTTGTTGAGTGCAGAAAGTATTCTAGCGACTGAGACAAGACCTCAAATTTAGTTTGTAACTAGCATATTTTCAATCCAAGGATGAGCATCTATCTTCAGGCATCCATTGGATCTTCTCACTATTCATGTCGGCTCTTTCGGACAATGACATTTCTTTACTAGTTGTTTTAGAGATATCTATTCAGACTTTGGTTTTATGGTTTTTGTAATATTTTTGTATGGTGACTTTTAATTCCTTGGGATACTGTAATCAGTAATTAATTCAATACTTTAATAACTTGTTGAGTTATGGGAGTTAATCATGGTTTTAGACGCGTTTATTAGTTATTTTTGTTACAAATGGCTAAATGATTAGGTTGGTAACTTGGTTTAATGGTACTCCCACAAAAGAGTAAGTATGGATGTTACTCATGACCAATTTGGTCATGATACTCCTCCTTAGCTCAAGGTTGGCATTCTAAGTATGTGCAAATTTCTCCCTATATTGGGTTATAAATATAGGATTTGGGTATCAATTATCCACATGAATGCTAACTCTCCCTTGAATACTACATCTGTAGATACCAAAATTCTTGCTAGGACTTCTTTATGAGATGTCTCTTAACTTCTTGTTTGTCTCTAAGGCTAGCATTATAGGATTCATATTCTTACTATCTTACTAATACTGTAGGACCTCAAAAAATTTCAAATTAATTTAACACCTTAAACAAGTGAAACTCTTGGTCTATAAAGAGAATTCTATCTCATTATTAAATGGTGTTATCATATATATATATATATATATAAGAGTAAGTTTTATAATTTGGTAAGAGAAAGGGATTTGGGGTAATATTAATTTCATGTGTTTAAGTATGTTAAGTTGTGGGGCCACTTTGACTTTTTCTACAATTTCTTAAGTAAACCGAAGGTAAAGCACATGTGCTCTTTTATTTGGAAATTGCCTCCAGAATGTGAGAACCAAATAGCAACGAAAGTCCTTTCTGTCCCTTTTAGTTATTTAGACAATCGACAAAAAAATTGAGAAATCATAAAGCATACAAGAATTCTGTCAAACGAAAGACATTCCATTGTCCTAAGTTGCTATCCAACTACTAGTTTTATCCAGGAATTCTCAAGAACTCAAATTTGGGATTAATTTCAAAAGGTAATTTATTTACTCCATACTCAAATTTAATTATGGAATATGTGTTCAACATATTTTTTAAGGTGGTAATCACTATTTAAATGGAATTTTGTACTAGATTTTGAAATGAGTCTTGTAATTAGGGTTCTTGAGAAAAGGGGAAAAGGGGAAATTTTGATTAAAAAAATTGGCATTTTAGGGATTTTTCACTAGTTAGGTACACTCGTGTTGAATTTTATTAGTTGAAAACAAAATAATTCATTTTTGATTGTTGTTACAAAATTTGATTAGTTTCTAACATAAGCAAAGACTATCAGAATAAATTTTTAGATAAACCTATGTGTTATTGATAGATGTATAAATTATCTTTGTAGAAAATTGGTTGCCTATCGGATTGTGGAAACTATTGATTGGCAAGACAAAGGCTACACTTCTGCGGATTGAATTGTTTGAGGCTTATGGGCCTACCGCTATCTAGGAAGGAGCCAAAGGTATGTAAAGCTAAAATCTTCTTTTGTTAATGCACGACCGACAATCTCTTGTTTCCTTTAAAAGAATTAACATAATCTTACTTGATATATGTTTATAAAGTCTTCCCTTTCAATATGTTATACATGACTACATGTATAATATAATTAAATATCTATATGGTCGTTCCACTTAAAATTTCTTATCTTGCACCTTATATGCCTATCATATTACTCCATTGAGTCAAGTACTCATAATGTTTAGCATGTTCATAAGTGTATTCATAGAAATCACATTACTCCGTTGAGTCATGTACTCATAATTTTTTGCATGACTATAAGTGTTTTTACTTGAAATACTTACAAGTCACATGGTATTTCTACCACATATTATATATACCATAGTGTTATATTCACTTTCATTTGAAATTATTGTCTTCACACTTCTAGTCTATTTGTTGAAGTCATAGTACTCATATTACTCTTGTCGAGTCTAGTATTTATAGAGCTATACAAAATGTGTTTGTCTTCATTAAAATTTCTTAAAAGTCACATGGTACATCTAGATTATACTTTAAATTAGAATAACTAGCCATAGTATAGTTACACTAATGTATTTGATCACATAGCGACAAAGTTGCAGGATGATATAGAGATAAAGACTAGCCTTTAAATAGCTAGATACCATTTAAAAGGTTACTTTTATACGGAAAGTGCTACTTGAATTGCTAAAATATTATTATTATAATTTATTTGTATATAAAATAATATATAATAAAAGGTTATCCTTATCGATGGGAGGGTATTCATAGACTTTGCTTAGCACATCTATCCGACATGATTCTGTGCTCAAGATTGAGACCAAATCACTATAGAGAGCCTGCATATTGTGGTGTACCCACTCTTGTGGAATTATTTACATTTGGATTCAGCTGGAATGCTATGAATTATTTCTCCTAACTCAAGATGATGTACGACACATAGGGCTGTAGGCAGACCATCATAGTGAGCGCATAGGGGCATACCATGTATAAGGCCACAATTACAATTATATGTATAAAATTATAACAATGGGTATATGAGAGACATATACCTTACACTTGACATAAATCGCCTTTGGTATGCTATCAAAAGGTTGTTTGAATTAAAAGTTTGCATAGGATATCACCTAGGCAAACAACAGTTAATAATGATGAATTACTTATAAGATGTGACATGATGAGTTAGTAAGTAAAATGTATTGGTTATTGTCAATATTATGTATTAGCCACTTGTATACTCATAAATTATAGTCTAGAGAGAGTCTCCAATATTTCGTTGTCTATAGTTTCTTATTTTGTTATTCAATTCAATGAATATCCATATATGTCTACTTCTTATTTGGTGTACTTTACATATTGGTACATGTTGTCTATGTACTGACGTCCTTACTTTTGGCGTAGTTCATATTTTTATATTAAGGAGTAGATACACCATTTAGAAAATTTTTATATTAGGCACTCATTTTTATTCAGCAAAGAAGTTGATGATATCTTTTCTCATATGGAGCTAATAAATGTCTAGCACTTTTTAAGTTATATTTATAGTTATAGTTTGGGTATGTAAGGTCCTGTCACAACCATCTGCCATTGTACTATAACAAATTCCATTAGAAGTTTTGTAGACAATTTAAGTTATTATATGTAATCATAGTTTAGTTTTCCACTATGCTAGTACGGATAGTTGGCTAGTGCTACATATGAACCACCCTTATAATTGTTTTACAAATATTGTCACATCCACTTAATGCAAGTCATTAGTATAGAAAGAGTTCATATGGACCCTTGTCCACCCCTTCTAGTAATGATCGATTTTATCGTTACTAAAAATATCTATGGTAAAGTCATAGTGCTTATTATTCGTCAATTAAGTGTTAGGATTAATTCTTTAGTATGGGAGTGCATTTGATACGTACTACGTTCATACAATACACCTAGCACAAATTTAAGTGGAATTGTCCTTACCAAAATAGTTTCTGACTGAATTTAAACTAGGACCAAATTCAAATGAGCACTTCTCCTAGAATATAAGGAGTAGGTGGACCAATACCCACCAAATTAAATATCTATAAGTATTCCCTTCGATGTGATTGACCATTTGTTAATCTACTTCCTAAGTAAAAGCTTATGACCATATTATTGAAGACTATCAGTGCAAAAAATTTATGGGCATCATAGTGGGATCGAGTCACTATAGCGATGTCGCTATAGTGACATGCACGTTGCTATAGAAAGACAACTGCAATTCATAACCTTATTTTAATGAAATTCACCTCTCAAACTTAAAATTTTCATTTTTAAGTCCTAGAGGGGTGATTTTCTCATAGTTTGGGTGGAAATCCTTCATTAAGGTAGAATTTTTACTTCTTTTAGAATGGATAATATATGGTGAAATTCTTGTGTTTTAGAATTCCAGTTTTATGAAATTGTGGGAAAAACCTGTGAGTATATGTATTTTCACCCAGAATTGATTTTAGTTCATGAATTAACTCTTTCTAAGGTGAAATTATGGCTCAAAAATATGAAAGTTGATAGTTGGGGACCTTGAATTCAATAAAGGTGGGACCATTACCTTTAAAACTCATTGATGATTAACCCTTGGGTAAATTTGTAGGCCATGAATAAGGGTAAATTAGTGGGTTTGAATTTCAAAGATATTTGTCCTAAGAGTAGTTTATTATTTACTCTTGTAGATATTGTTTATTAAATGATTTAGCCTTTGGAAATATGTAGAATAAGGAAGATCATCCATGGTATAGCTTAATTATTGTAGCATCTTTGTACCCAGGTAGGTTATGCTTTATGAGTAGTAGACTGTGTCTAGTAATTGTATCAATAATTTAGATTTCACAGAAAAATCATGCTTAGGCTTGCAGGTGGGGATTTTGGAGGTATAAAACATAGAATTGATGTAATAAAGGCTTAATTGTGTATTATTATGTTGTGTCTGAATGTTAGATGGGTGTTATGTGTTTGTATCACTTCATTGTGGATTGTAATGTAAATTGCGTGAATATAGATGATGATAATGATATTGTGTGAGCCTATAATATTGTGAGTTGGCCTAAATATAATAAATAGGTAAATTTGATATTATTTATGTTAGAATATCGGATAAACTTTCTTAAGGATAGTGGCGATAACATATTATGGTATAAAAAGGTGGTCACATAACATAAGAGCCTAAAGTCTAGTTAGGTTAAAGTTTAGGAAGTAAAAGGTATAAAGGTGTATGACTAAAACTAGATTGTAAGTTGAATACAGTTGAATAATTAGCTAAGGGAGTAGGTCTTGAACCTAGTAATGATTTGAATGCAGGGGTTTTCTAGATAATAGAGGAAATCCCTGGTCTTGGTATAAATAAAGGAGGATTGGATTAGTAAATGAACTTATGAATGTTAGAATTAGAGTTTAGACTCCTTTGGGTGAAATATGCTCTCCTAAAATAAGTGCTTGAATTCAATGTATACGGATTGATAATGGTTAATTGAATAAGTTATCGATTGATCTTAGGACTTGGTATAATTGATGAAACCAATGATTCATATCTACTTGTGTTTGGTGTGTTAAAGTATGATTGTTGTTTGCTTTTAATTATTAACTCGAGTTGATCAAGTTCTTGGCTGGTTGTTCGTTGTTGCAATGAATACTTAAGGAAGGAATTCATTAAATGATATTCTAAGTATAATTACATTCAATTAATTTATATGTAAAGCATGTTGTTTTTATAAGTGTTGGTTGTTATCATATTTTCTATGATGCTGCGATATTTTATTGGTTATTTATTTTATTTATCGATATTTGGATATCTTTATGGGATTTGGTGGAATAAGGTTGATAGATACTTGATTTATGAATTTTTATACATGTACGAAGCTCGTATCATGTAGGTGATGACTAGTGGAAAATTATAAAACCCTTAGCGTGTATATACAAGGTACAAGTGATGTGACGGTTCCTTGAGAGAATTGAGATTTTTGATCATTTTGATTATTACTGAATATATTTGGAATCCTTATTCTTAGCATATTTGTTGTTGTTATTCTCATGTTTGAATTAAATTATAGATATTGTTGAGTCATGATTGTGGACTAGGTTAATGATTGAGTCAAGGTCTTAACTTGGTTTAATGTCTTCATTGACTACACATGACTAAACTATTTGGTGTTGTTTGAAAAACCTAAATGGTATATATAATTGAAGTAATTATTAAGTGTTCATGGTTATGTTTGTTACAAGGTTATGGTTATTGTGTTCTTTTATTATTGAGGTTAATTAAAATGGATTATCTTACAATAACTAATGGTATTTGACAAGTAAGAGTTATGATGGATGACTTATAAAATGAAGGGTGATATGTGATTGGTAAGATTAAGTGTGAAAGGTATACGGGAAATATCAATGGTATATATCGATTACCAGTAATGGATTAGATACAACTAAGTCTTCAGAAATAAGAATGAGATACTCTTAGGAAACACAAGTGGGTGGAAGTGATGTGCATTAAATTCTTATTTAAGTAGTCATGTTTTTTATGTGATTTTTATATTTTGTTTACGAGATCTAACCCCGATCGGTCAGTGATACCTACCATTATGTGTTGTTTCTATTGATTCTACTCTTACTATACCCCATTTGGGGTATAGTCTGGTTGCAGCATCAACTGATGTTTCTCAGGTAATGTGAATAGTGATCTCTAGTAGCTTCTACTTTTATCATTCATGATGAAAGTTTTAGCCAATCTTGTCTTTCTTAATTTAGAAACTCTTTTACATGTTTAGACTAGGTCCTTGGGTAAATTTCATTCGGTATTTATATATGTTGTAATGTAATAAGGATTTGGATATTTTGTTACTTATTTTGAGACTTCCACATATCTTATTGTAAGGGTGGTAAGGGGTTCTCCATCTAGGTGGATTAGAGTAGGTGCACTCAGTATTCGGTAATTTGGGTTGTGACACTTCTTGTCTGGGGGCATGACAAACATCATATCTTGAATTTTCTAGCCACCCAACTAAAAAGGCTTAAAACTTATATTAAGAGAATCAACATCATTTGCCTTATCTATCATCCTCACAATTCAGCTCTTAGGGACACTAGATAGTACATACCTAGCATTCTCCACACTTCACAACTTAAACATACTAAACCAGAAACACATAGAACTTTGGAGCTTATAATCTCATGTAACAACATACTACCTTCGTACACATCTTTCTTTCTATCATACAAGGCCCTTCTTTTTTATTTAATGACTTAGCCTCTATTCACTTATTCATCTAAAGCTTATGTGTGTGCCTACACACATATATAACACCCTTATACTCTACGTCAAGCATATTAGATCAATTTCACAAAACTAGCATTATCACCCTTATACTAAATTTCTTTTCACTATAATGACAACCTTAGTTAAAGATCAGTATCTAGTACTAAGAATAGGTTGCAACACAAAGTATTTAATATTGTACAAGCTTACAACTACTATAGAAAAAAATAGAAACACTAGTCCATCGAGAATCAATGACAAAATAGTTGATCTTAATCACACAATCTATTTGACTGCAATATACAAGTATATTCTCTTTTCAAAATAATACTATTCCTAATACAGTTATTATAACTCTTTCTCCTAAACTGGATTTATAACCCTACAAATATCATGGGTCCTCTCTTCAAGATCACAAAGTATAGCATAAACCTATCAACTCAGACTATGTTATCCTTCCATTCACATCCAATACTTGATCTTTACTAGCATAATAACTTGCCATCATGAACTTCTTCCCTAGTTAAAGTACACTTCTATGCCATATTAACCACACAAGCCTTTCTTTACATACTACCATGAAGTATCTACAATCTCATTATGTCTTAGTCAATACCTAAGGACATGGTAAACCCATTATTCACTTAATAGATACATGACTCTACATAGTTACTTCAATAAATTACTATCTTCACTTTTTAGCTAGTACAATTTTGACTATATCTTTTTGTTTCCAGAATTATTCTACTACTTATGACTTACAACAACCCAAATTACACTTTTCTTGGATTTCAAAATTACCTAAATATCTAGGTACATACCTTCCCCTTTAAGGGTATCATTTTTAACAAAGTTTCAAAAGCATTGGAGAACACATCCTACTATAGTCTTAAACACACAATTCATATAAATAGGAGTTCATTCTTTTGAATCAATAGACATGAATTCACTAATGGGATCTTCTCATACCCCTGTGCAGTCTCTTAACTTTTTAATGGCTTATCTTAGAGCACCACATCAATAGAAATATGCGTTTTACTGATTCTATCACCTCATAGATGACATATAAGTTATCTAAAAACTAAATACAATGAAATATATTAATCACTACATGTAATTTGAAGCCCCTACTAACATAAATTAATAATATTTACCAGGACAAGTATGATGACCCACCATATCATCACGTTGCTTTGGTACCATATGGAATAAAGTTTTCAATGTGGAAGGCTTACATGAGAAAGAGACTAGTGTGTAACACCTTGCATTTTCGAGTTAGTCTTTAAACCATCGTTCCTATGTGCATAAGCCATAATCCAAATAATTCCCATGTAAATATAAGTTTTATGATATTTATCCTCTTGTTTGATGTGCTTTTGAGGTGAAAATGTTCATAGGAATCACTTAGAACAAAGTTGATCTAAGAGCCTTTTATTTGTCCAAAGTTTAGTATTTGATTCTACAAGGGTATAATTTAAACATTTATAACTATTAATATACATATAAATTTGCAGTTAAAGACCCACCAAATTATAGATAATTGATTCAGCTTTCCAACGATACCAATTTCTCCTTAATCTGATACCCGAGTGAAAAGTTATGGCATTTTTTGTGAGAGGCAGTAAGGGGTTGCGATAGCCCGCAATGGCCCTGCACCACGATGGATATTCAACCCGAATAGGGGTCACATCATGAGGTCTTCTAAGCCCAACTAGGGACCACACCATGGGGGCTATTTCCCTATATTTTTAGCTTCTTACGGGTCAAGGGTTACTTTGGTCCTATTGATGATAGGCGAAATTACGCGCCTATATCAATATATTTTGCCCATATTTTAGCCTAGTTTCGAGAACTAATTATCTATTTCGTACACTTTTAGTCCTTTTTCCTGTAAATGAGCTAACAAATGTGATTAGGAAAGTTTCAGGTATAAATGATGCAAAATACAGCAATTTATGGCTTACTTGACGCAAAAGAAAGCTCACAAACGAGATGGAAAGGAGCTGGACGCATAAAGGACTAAATCTGCTGCATGGAAAATCTGTCCCGGGCTAAAACAGCATTTCTGAAGACTTTGGGACTTACAGACACAAAGCTGGATTTTTGCCATAATACATTAACCTAGTGCAATTAGGTTATGTGTTTCATCATTCTATTTGGATTATAATTTTGTAACCTTACCCTAGTACAATTGGGTCAAGGATTTCATTAGTATATTAGGATTTGGTTATTTATTTTATTAGTTTAGTAGGAGTAGGATAGGAGTATTATAAATACCCTATCATGTTAGAGATTTTAGAGGGAGAGGAGACATTCTGACAATTCATTCATCTCCTTACAATTAAGACATCTTCCTACAACCCATTCTCAATTCTTCATTCTTCTACTCTTAAATTCCACAACAAGAGAATCGTTACTTGCTACGGAATCACTAAAACCACACGCCAAACACCTACTATTCACGCCATCCACCATGCAAAACGTGATATCCTTCGCATTCATGGGTAACTAAATCTCTTAGTTGGGGTTATGGAAGCCGAATGAGTTACTATCTATAGCTATGAGTTTGTGAGTTCAAGACAAGTATATTGCTTATATCATTATTCTCTTCATCTTAAATCTACATTCTTTGCGGTTCAAACACAAGAACACGCCATTCTAACATCTAACCTGTTCGAGAGAAAGGTTATTTGTCTAGAAAAGAAGACGCATAGACCAACGCCAGTCTAACATCTGACTTGTTCGAGAGAAAAGTTATTTGTCTGGAAAAGAGATAATGTCAAGGTAGTAGGACACCCTTTCCTATTAAAAAGCTAGTGCCGTACCTGGACTAACTTCTTGGAGAATTCGTACCGTTAGTCACGCTTTAAGCTCGAGAGAGTTAAAGTGAAATAGTCCTTGTTTAGGTCGAGAGACGCTTGGATTTACCATCGACTACAATTCTCTATAAGCAATTACATGTCAAGACTCTACACACTCATAGCCAATAGAGACGTATACCTCAGAAGGTGGACATAACCCCAACGCCTCAATTCTCATTGTTTACAACACACGTGACAATCTCTCTTTATTTTGCTATTTTCAGTTCTTACATTCTTGTTTTGGTTACATACTACAATCCCCCCTTTCCTACGAGACTTGCACTAAAAGTCTAGTAATTTCTCTTGCTTGTTGGCCAAGCTATTCTCTGTGGGATCGATACCCAACCCAGGTTGGGTTCTATATTTGCTAACGACCGCTTTACACTCCCACGAGAGCTGTAGATTGAGCGTTATCACCTATCCCTTCAACCCCAAAAGTCCAAAGCACGAATTATAACACCTAAAAGGGCATTATCTGTCCATTTTCCTCAAATCAACTCATGTAAAAAACCTCCTACATTCCAAGAAAAAAATTCAAGTGTCACCATTCAAGAACCTTCAACAAAAGTTATTCTCCATCAAGATTTAAGCTTTTGAAGTATGCTAGATATTCATCCATGGGTCCTTTCCACCCATGGAGTCTAAGAATCTAATTTTTAAGTTTAAAAGAATGATCTTTTCATGTTATTATGAACTTTATCCATGAACTCCCATGAATTTTGATTTTCTTGACTTTTACCAGTAATTGTTGTTGAAATTAAACCTTACACGTTTGAATGGTGCTATTCGCATGTTAACTCCCTAAATCCATGATTTGTAGTATTTTAATAATGTTAGCATCTTATTTTTTGACTATTTTAATGCTCAAGTCTATAAATTTCAAGTGTTTGATGAAATGTCTAAATGATTGGGGTTTAAATAATGACCCTTTGTTATGTTTCCAAGAGTTTTTTATAGAAAGATTCCTTACACATCGAAAGTTGAAGTATGTTTAGCTATATCTTGGTATATCGATTTTCAAGTTATGTTTTCAATTGGTTTTCATATGGAATGCATTATAGTGTGTTTTAACTATTGTGACTTCCATATCATATTCATACGAATACAGAATAAAATCCTCAGTTTATGATTTGGTCATGTGATGGTGCTATCTTTTCATGTTTAAAAAGCATCCCTATGTTAAAGTCTTAGTCCTCATGTGTTTGATGAAATTCTTAAGTGAATAATTGTGAACAATGATTTCCTTCCATGGTTTCAAAGCTTTTATGTGGTCCTGTTATTATTACGATCAAGTCTTGGGGGTTATGAATACCTGAAGTTTAGCTATTTACTTAGTTTCAGTAGCTTTAGAATAGTTTCAGATAAATCATGAGCATTAGCACTCAGTTAGCCATCATGATCAGTTACTTGTTTAGTTAAGTTAGTTCAGTAAAGTAATTAATGTCATTTAGTTGGGAGTAGGATTCAGCACCAAGTGAACCTAGGGATGGGGGCTCATCCACCAATTAGGAATGGGTTCTTAAGAGCAATCCCTAAGTTCCTGAACTACGTAGCCAACATAGGTTATGAGATGTCACCCGCCAGTTTAGAACTGACACTCTTAGGGATCATCCGCCAGTTTAGGACTGATCTTAGAGGTCACCCCCTAGATTAGGACTGACCCTACAGCCATTGTTAGTACCCGTGGCACAGTACTAACACCCTTCCAATTGGGGTTACAGGTTGGACCCCGATCAGCTCAGACTGGGGCATGTCGTTAGATGATACCTCCTATAATTTCAACTTTAGTCTCAGTTCAAAATTTATTTCAATATTTCTTGACCATAGCATATAGTTTATAAGTTATTCAGTTATCAGATTTCAGTATTTTAGTTTATAGATTATTTCAAAACTTGTTTTATGCTTGGTCATGCATTCTCAATCCTTACAATATCCATGCATTCTTACTCAGTACCTTATGTTATATGTTTAGTTAGTTATTAATCATGCACATGAACCTATGTATATCATCCTAACCTCATTTAGTATTAAAGTACATTCAATGTGCTAATTACATTCTCGTTTCTTGTGCTATGATGTGTTATATCATAGGTTTGGATGCTCGAATTCTCGATAGTACTTAGACTTTCCAGTGCATCAGAAACAGCAGCCTTGGTGAGTCCTCATCCTTCGACGACGAGTTATATTATATTTATTTATATCAATAGTTCAGTTATCTAGTCAATTGGAGTTAGTTGGGGTCTTGTCCCATTAACTCCACAGTCAGATAGTTTAAAGGCATTCAATCTAGTACAGATAGTTGTAGTTTTTAGTTGTAATTATCAGTAGTTTGTTAGTATTACCAGTATGTTTCTAGATATTTTAAACCATGATTCAGTATTGATTTCATCGTTAAAACATTATCCCTTTTCAGTTAAAATTTCATATATGTTGTTTATCAGTTTTATTCAATGCTCACAGTAGGTACTAGCTCATAGGTTAGTTTGTGCTCTCTCAGGACTGTAGGCACCATATGGCATCCAGGGTGTACTCCCAAGGTGTTACAAACTTGGTATCAGAGCCTAAGGTTTTACAGTGTCCTCAAGATTCTGAAAGCCGCAGTGAGTAGAGTCTTGTGCATACATGTGAAGCGCCCCACACTTATGGACAAGAGGCTACAAGACATTTTAGGAAAATTTTCCCATCTTTCATATCTCAGATCGTGCTATAGAAAGGTCCTCTAAAAAATTTATACATGTTTTGATCTTGCTCTATTCATGCCAGCCCTGCCTTGTTTTCAAGGTAACAAAAACAATCAAGCTTAAATCCTTATAGATAGAGATTTTCTCAGACAGTTATGGGATTGTATTCTGGCTTAAAAGTATCCCATCAGTTCCTTTATGTTCCAAAGTATGAAATATTTCATTCATGATTCATGAAATCCATGCATTTATCCAAAGTCAGATATGCTTTTAGATCCCTCCTCAAAATCATATGATATCATATGACCTAAAGTTAGAAGTATGAACCCATAAGTTTAGCAGCAGTTATTTGAATTTAGTAGATTTTACATTCATGGTGCTAGTTGTATGAAAGGTGAATCGGTAGGCTTGGAACAGTGTATGCAAGAAAAGAATTTAAGTTTTTTGATTTAAAAGTATATGTTGTTGGTGTAATGGTAATTCCCATGGTGTAGGGAAAATATAAATTTAGAGAAGTGATAATTGTAGGCTATGATGAAAGTAGTATGGTTCATTGAAGGTTTGTGGATATCTATGTTAAGTGTTAGAATCTAAGTTTGAATCTTTGAGGCTTGAGCTAATAGAAGGGAGAGTTTAGAATTCTAAGTTAGTCAGTGGTTAAGTTGTTATATGATGATTGTTGGGGGGGCTATAGAAAGCTAAGAGTTGTATCTCAGAGAGAAGTACTAGTAGAGGGTTTTACATTATCAGGTGCAGTCTTTCAGGTGAGCTTATCATTTATACATATTATTATACTCCTAGTTCTTGAGTAAAGTGGTGCCAACTCAATTTAGAGATATTGATGAAGTGGTACCATGGATTTAAGCTAAGGGAGAGATGATAGAGCAAGTAACCAAGTTAGGCTCTAATATTCTAGTAGTGATGCTAGTATATTATAAAATATCAGTAGGGGAGGAAGATGCCCAACCTATTCTTATTTCAGTATTTGTACTTTAGTTATCATAATATCTACTCATGCCTTACATGTCCGTTCCATGATTATAGCTCATCTTCACAAAGTTTCCATAGAATTATGTTTGCTTTCAGTTTCTAATATAAGGAGTTCCAGTTCACCCAACAGTCTGAATCATATTCCATGAATGTATGAACTCCCAATTTAGGTCATGCAACTCATGACTCGTGTATTCATGTTCTAGAGTATGCTCAGTTCCCATGACTCATGATACACTCCTAATGATTAACTAAATTCAGATTATTTCATGTATATCCTTGGTTTAGATCTCTTGATAAATCCCTAATGTTGATATTCTATTCCTCAAGCCTTAGTTAAGTGTCAAGTTATGTATTGTGTTCACTCATGCTTCAGGTCCTCATGTTTTAACCTTTCAGTGACCTTTCCTTATGAAATGATGGTAGTAATGAGCAATTTCTTAAATGGGAAAGATTAAATATTTCTTATTAATGAAAGATTATGGTATGCTTGTTTTAGCTAAGGCTATAAGTGTGAAGTAAGATTCAGGCTAAGTTTTAATACATGTCATGGCTAGTTGAAATTTTGTGTGTGTTTTCTTGAAATAGTGCCTGGAATTTGTTATTGATAGAGGTATTAGAGAATATGAGAAAGATGATTTTATGGGTGTTGTTTAGAATTTCATATGTAGTTACGAAGATAGACTTGAGTGTCGTGTTGGTGTGTAAGTACGTAAAAGCATTATGTGTTAGTGAATGGTTAGTAAGAGGTTGGATGCGGTTGTTGAAGAAGTAATAAAAATTATTCATGATATATGGAGTTGGGAAAAAGTAGAGCGTGCCGAACTCATGACTCAGACAATTATTACAGTGTTATGTGTGCACTTTGTAGATTCGAGTAGACTTGATCATAGTAAGGGGATTTAGTTCAGCTCAGACTTCAGTAAGTAGAGTTATTAGTGTCCATGTGAAATTTTTCAGTAGCCTCAAGTGAAGTGCGGTGTTGAGGTAGAAAGTATTGTTGAGTGAGTGTTGAAGAAATGTGGCTAATCTTGAAAGTTAGTAGTTGCGGTGCATAAGGCTTAGTAGATCTATCCTAGCTTATGTTTCGTAGGCCTGTGTTCCGTATTATAAATTTTTAGACTTGTTATGATTTCTTATTTAGATGTCTTATTCAGACTATGCCCAAGATTCTTTGCTACCTAAAGTCACTAGAACTTCATAGAAAAAGTGTCGAAGAAATGCTCCAGTTAAGGATAAGCTTTCAGTATGATATAGTTTGTACAGTCAGCAATTTAGTTTAGCAGTCAGACAGATAAGTTCCTATGGTTTTCATCTCGCCTATCCATGAAGAAATTCCTTTATGACCATGCAAGTCATAAATTCAGTTAAGTTCATGCATCAGGCATTAGTTTTAGATTCCAGATATTTAGTCATGATTCAGTTTGTAAGTGTCTCATACATCATCTCAGAATTTCCTTAGTATTTTAGCCAAGTCAATATCACTTTTTTTTTGGGGGGGGGGGGCCAAACTATCCCCAGGGGGAGAATTTGTAATGCCCCAAGTTTTCCTGTCCTTAATCTCACATATTTTCCTGAAGAAACTAGATCTAGATTAAGGTAATTGTTACTCATAAGTGAACTCTCTCGTCCTATCTCATCCTTAGAACCATTCTCATGTCATTGCATGTATTCAAGAAATTAGTTTAGTTCATGATATTCAGTTCATGTATCATGTTTTAGAATTAGTTATGCACTCATGTTTTCAGTCATGCATGTTCAGAATATGATCTCATTTACCTTCATATTGTACTCTTAGTCTAACCAGTTTAATTCGAGGACGAATATTCCCAAGAGGAAGATAATGTAACACCCCACATTTCCATGATAGTATTTGAACCGTCGTTCCTACGTGTATAAGAAATAATCCAAATTCCTAAGTGAATATAAGTTTCATGATCTTTATCCTCGTGTTTGATGTGATTTCAAGGTGAAAAATGTTCATAGGAATCACTTAGAACAAAGTTGAGCTAAGAGCCTTTCATTAGTCCAAAGTTTAGTATTAGATTCTACAAAGGGTCTACTTTGAACGCGTATAACTTTTGATAGACATAGAAATTTTCAGTTGAAGACCAACCAAATTGTAGATAATTGAGTCAACTTTGCAACAATACCAATTTTTCCTTAATTCGATACCCGAGTGAAAAGTTATGGCATTTTACATGAAAGGCAATAACAGGTTGTGATAGCCCCACACCGCGATGGCTATTTAACCCGACTGGTCGCGTCATAAGGGCTGATTAAACCAACTAAGGGTCGCACCGCGGGGGCTATTCCCCTAAAATTTTAGCTTCGTAAGAGTTAAGGGCTACTTTGTTCCTTTCCCCTCAACCCCAAACGTCCAAAGCACAAATTATAAAACCCAAAAGGACATTATTTTCCCTTCTTCCTCAAATCAACTCAAGTAAGAACCCTCCTCCATTCCCAAGAACAAAAATCCAAGTGTCACCATTCAAGAACCTTAAATAAAAGTTATTCTCCTTCAAGATTTAAGCTTTTGAGGTATGTTAGATGTTCATCCATGGGTCCTTTCCACCCATGGAGTCAAAGAAACCAATTTTTAAGTTTAAAAGAATGATCTTTACATGTTATTATGAACTTTATCCATGAACTCCTATGAATTTTGATTTTACATGATGTTTGCAAGTAATTGTGGTTGAAATTAAACCTTACACGTTTGAATAGTGCTATTCGCATGTTAACTCTTTAAATCCATGATTTGTAGTATTTCAATTATGTTAGCATCTCATGTTTTGACTATTTTCATGCTCAAGTCTATGAATTACAAGTGTTTGATGAAATATTTGAATGACCGGGATTTAAATAATGACCCCTTGTTATGTTTTCAAGAGTTTTTGATAGAAAGAGTCCTTACACGTCGAAAGTTGAAGTATGTTTAGCTATATCTTGGTAATTCGATTTTCAAGTTATGTTTTCAATTCATTTTCATGTGGAATGCATTATAGTATGTTTTAAATATTATGACTTCCATATCATGTTCATATGAATACAGAATAAAAGCCTTAATTTATGATTTGGTCATGTGATTGTGCTATCTTTTCATGTTTAAAAAACATCCACATGTTAAAGTCTTAGTTCCTATGTGTTTAATGAAATGCTTAAATGAATAATTGTGAACAATGATTTCCTTCCATAAGTTTAAAGATTTTATGTGGTCCTATTGTTATTGCTATAAATTTCTGGGGGTTATGAATACCCAAAGTATAGATGTTTACTTAGTTTCAGTAGCTTCAGAATAGTTTCAGATAAATCATGAGCACTAGCACTCAGTTATCCATCATGATCAGTTACTTGTTCAGTTAAGTTAGTTCAATCAAGTAATCAATATCATTCAGTTGGGAGTAGGATTTATTATCGAGCGAACCTAGGGATGGGGGCTCACCCGCCAGTTAAGACTAGGATCAATCCCTAAGTTCCTGAACTACGTAGCCAGCATAGGTTATGAGATGCCACCCGCCAGTTTAGGACTGACACTTTTAGGGATCACTAGCCAGTTTATGACTGATCTCAGAGGTCACCCGCTAGATTAGGACTGACTCCAAAGTCATTGTTAGTACCCATGGCACGGTACTAACACCCTTCTAATTGGGGTCACAGGTTAGACCCCGATTAACTCAGACTGGGGCATGTTGGTTCTATTATACCTCTTATAGTTTTAGTTTTAGTACTCTATTCAAAATTTGGTTCAGTCTTGCTTTACTATTGCATATAGTTTATCAGTTATTCAGTTATTAGATTTTAGTATTTCAGTTTACATGCTATTTTAGAACTTGTTTTATACTTGGCCATGTATTCTCAGTCTTTACAGTTTTCATGCATTCTTACTTAGTAACTCATGCCATACATTTAGTCATTTATTACTTATGCACATGAACCCATGTATATCAGCCTAACCTCATTTAGCATTCCAATACATTCAAAGTACTGATCGCATATTCATTTTTTGAGCTATGATGTCTTATATCATAGGTTCGGACGCTCGAATTCCTGATTGTACTTAGACTTTCCAGTGCATCAGGAGTAGCTGTGGTGAGTCCTCATCTTTCAAGGATGAGTTATCTAATATTCAATTAGGTCAATAGTTTAGTTATTTAGTCATTCAGAGTTAGTTGGGGTCTTGTCTCATCAACTCCACAGATAGTTTAGAGGCTTTCAGACTAGTATAAAAAGTTGGTTAGTTTTTAGTTTTGATTATCAGTCATTTTATTACTATTTCCAGTATGTTTCGAGACATTTTAAACCATGAGTCAGTATTGATTTCAATTGTTAAAACTTCATAGAGTTTCAGTTGAAATTTCGCACATATTATTTATTAGTTTTATTTAGTGCTCACAGTAGGTACCAGCTCATGGGTTAGCTTGTGGTCTCTCAGGATCGTAGGCACCACGTGTCATACAGGATGTACTCCTGGGGCGTTACATAGTATTTGATGAAAAATTATAGAGACATAAAGGGAATTCCATTAAAAGACCTTAGAATTATTTGGAATTGCATAAAAGGTCATTTAAGAAAAACTTATGCAGAGAATTCTAGAATAGGGACTTGTATATAATTTATATTTATACTTGTCATGACTCATGATGGCACCTACCTCATGACTCATGATGGAACCTACCTTATCCCGCTAGTAGGTAACTCAGATCATAGCCCAGATCTAGAAGCAATGGGAAAATTTGGTAAAAGAGCATAATCATTGAAAATTTATAAATAATGACTTACAACAATAATTTGAGTTATAATAAGAGTTCAAAAGATAGATAAAACACCAAAAACCATCCCACAACTTAGTATTGCTAGTATAAGAGCTACTACCAAAAGGAACATAAGTACTGAAATAGTCAAATACAACTCACTCTAAAATAATGAAAGACTAGATACAAATAATTAAAGGAAAAAGAGCAACTCCAACACCAAGATCTTACCCTATCTCCAAACTTAACTCATCATAATCTTTGTATCAACAATGACCATTAGTTCTTGAATCTATATGAAAAAAGTTCAAAAGTGTAGTATGAGTACTCAGTAGGCAATATTGGACGATTGAGCTAAACATGATATAAGTACAATAACATGCAAGATAAATAGATAAGTCTAAGTAAGAAGGGTAACCTAGAATAGTGCTCCAACGCTGTCAGTAAAGAACTGACATAGATATATATGGAAGAAAACATAAATAATCCTACAGGACTGGCCCCCATAAGCCAGTAAGGAAAAGATGATATCCCAGTGCGGACTCCTATAAGTTTGGAGGGTGTAATTAATAAAGTAAAAACCTAAACTTCCAAAATTTATAATAAATCAAGCCACAACCGTGAATATATTCATTCCAAAACATACATAAATAACCTCTCAATATTAGACTCAAATCGGAACTCATATCATCATTATCATCATTTGTTGGACTTAAACCGAAACTCAATATCGTAAATCATCAAACTTATGCCAGAACTTGTCCAAACTCCGAAGTACCAAAATGGCATAATTCAATACCCCATACTTTTTCCTAGACTGAAATTATCCCAAGAATGTTACAAACTTACTTTGAAATATGAATCCATTTTTGTACACATGAAATTTTGAAGATTTTCACTTTTAATCATGTGGGAAATTGAATCTTTCCAATGATACCAATTTCATCTAAATTCGGTATCGGAGTGAAAAGTTATGGACATTTTACTCAGAGCTGCCAAAATCATCCTGGTGTGAGGCTAGGTTGACAGACCGTCAACCCAGCGATGGACCATCGCCTTGACCATCACTGCCAAGTTTATGTACTTGTATGTACAATTTTATGCATATAACATGTTTGATGAAATGCCTCGAGAAATGAATCATAGATTGTGAAGTTGGTCATGTATTCAACAAAGTCATGCTTTGTCAGTTTCTTTCCATAGTCTTTGGGATACTGGTACCCGACAATTTAGTTGTGTGCCTAGATCCAGTGTCATATTTTCATGATATCCTCAGTCAAGCCATGTTCAGTAGAATTTAGTTAGTCATGTGACTCTGTAAAACTCAGAAATACAAGTAATCTCAGAAAGCTCAGTAATACAAAAATCTCAGTAATATTCCGTCAGTCAATGGAACTCAGTTAAATCAGTCCAGTTTAGTTCAGTAATTCATGTACAGTGTCTATTTAGATAGGAGTAGAAATTAGCACCGAGTGAACCCAATGATTGGAACACACACTGTCAGATGAGGGTGTGATTCTTAGAAGTCATCCTTGCATTCCAGAACTATATAGCCAGCATAGGTTGAGACATCAACACTATCAGATGAGGGTTGATGAGATGGATAAGCACTGTCAGATGAGGGCTCCACCATTCTCTTTTGGGGACACTGTCAGATGAGGGTCACTCATAGCTTGTCCTTACTGATGCGCGGTATTGACACCCTTCCAATTGGGATTACAGATTGGACCCCAACCCAACTATAAAGCATTTTTTGGGGCATGTCGGTTAGATAACTACTTCCCATAGGTTCAGCTACAAAATTCAGGACTGTCAGATATAGTCATTCAATCTTAGTAATAGAACTCAGATAGTTCTATAGAATTTAGGATTATCAAAACTCAGCTAGTTCCATTAGATTCAGGACTATCAGATACAGTCACTCATGTTATTACTTATATCATTCATGAGAACTTAGTTACCACTCATGTTAGTTATCAATAAATACAAGTTATCATGATCTCAGTTATAGTTACTAGGTATTCATGAATGCATTCTCACGTTTATATTAGTCAGTTAGTCAGTATTGTTCATGCATATGAACCCCGTGTATTTAGCCTACCTTACTTGTATACCAGTATATTTAAATGACTGATGCATTTATGCTATGGTGTCTTATACCATAGGTTCAGAGACACGAGTCCAGAGCATCAGTAGTATTCCAGTCTCCACAGTCAGAGTTAGAAGTGAGTCCTCATCCTTCGAGGAAGTGATCATTACTTTGTCACCTCATTAATTTATTTATTAGTTGGAGTTAGTTGGGGTCATTTCCCATCAACTCCTTATTTAGACAGTTCAGTCATGAGTTAGAGGCTTTCAGACTACAGTATATTTAGATAGTTTATTTTAGTCGTTTTAGGTATTTTATACCCCACCCAGATGTTATATTTTTATCAGATATTATATCTCAGTGTTGAACCTTATGGCCTTTCAATTCATGTTTTCGCATTAAACCATATATTATGCAGTATACAGGTACAGATATCCATCATGGGTTAGCTTATGGTCCTTCGGGGGCATGAGCACCGTGTAGAATTTTGGGTACTAGATCGAGGCATTACAAACTTGGTATCAGAGCCTAAGGTTCAATAGTTTCCTAGGAAGTCTGAAAGTTGCATCTAGTAGAGTCTTGTACATGGGTGTGTTGCATGCCATATTTATATGCAGGAGGCTATAAGATGTTTTAGGAATAGTTTCCTTTCTTTCAGTATTCATGTCGTGCCGGTGAGCATAATCTCAAGTCAGTCTCTCAGACTAATCCATTTCTCTCTTTTCTTGATAGAACATGCCTTCTAAAAGAAAAAACAAGAATCAGTTAGCCCCATACCCCGAAGAACCTTTGGGATAATATGTTTCTCATGCAGAGTTCAAAGATGCATTCACTACTCTTTCTCAGTTAGTCGCTGCTTAGAATGAATGACCAGTTATCATTCCGACCAACCCAGTGGCCAATTCAGCTACAGCCAGGATTCGGCACTTCATCCAAATGAATCCTCCATCCTTTCTTGAATCTAAGTTAGATGAGGAAGCTCAGGAATTCATCGATCAGGTTCAGAAGGTTACTTATGTTATAGGGGTATCAACTGTTTAAAGTGCTGAGCTAGCTATATATCAATTCTAGGATATTGCTCACGCATGGTACAAGCAGTGGAAGTCAGAAAGACCAGATGATTTAGGGACTATTGAATGGGAGGAGTTTGTCACCGCATTCTTAAAGAGGCTCTTTCCCCTAGAGCTAAGAGAATCTAAGGTGTTAGAATTCATCAACCTCAGGCAGGCCAACATGACAGTGAAAGAGTATTCTCTTGAGTTTACTCAATTAGCCAGATATTCCCATCATGTGGTTGCAGACAGCAGGGCCAAGATGAGTAAATTTGTTTCTGGGGTAAATGATAGTGTAGTCAACGAGTATAGGTTAGCGATGTTGAATAGTGACATAACTCTAGCCAGACTTATGAATCATGCTCAGTAGATAGAGGAGACAAAAATTAAGATGAGGGAGAAGAAGAATAAGAGAGCAAGGATAGGTAGTTTCAACTTTCCTTGGCCCAAATTAGAAGCAAGAAACCATTCTTAGTTTTGTCCTAAGTCATCAATTCCAGCTCCTTTTTCAACTAGTGCTCCAGCTTTAAAGTTCAGGGATGGTAATAGAGATAGGGAGCTAGGCTCAAAGTCTCAGGGTAGTGTCAGTGATGCCTGAACTAATCTTCTTTGTCAAACTTATTTTAAGAACCACAAAGGTACTTGCAGAGCTGGTAGCGATGTCTGTTTTGGACGTGGCAAGCCAGGCTATAGAGTTAGAGATTATCCCCAGTCAGGTTATCAAGGTTAGCATAACCATTCCTCAGCTCAGTCCGTTCACCCAAACCAGCTGGATGCCACCTCCAGTGCTACTAGTAGGCAATGCCCAAACAGACTTTATGCTCTACAGTCCCGGTAGGATCAGGAAAATTCTTCTAATATGGTAATTGGTACGTTATAGATCTTTTATGTTCATGTTTATGCTTTTTTAGATCCCGGAGCTTCTTTGTGTTTTGTGTCTCCCTATATTGCAATTGATTTCGGAGTCAGTCCCAAAATTCTAGCAGAGCCCTTTTCAATTTCTACCCCAGTGGGTTAAACTATCATGGCTCAGCGGGTATATAGGAACTGCCCGGTTATGATATTTTAGAAGGTCATTTCAGCAAACTTAGTTGAATTAGAGATGACTGATTTTGATGTCATTCTCAGTATGGATTGGCTTAATTCCTTCTATGCCACAGTCGACTACAAAAATAGAATAGTTCAGTTTCAGTTTTTGAATGAAACTGTCCTAGAGTGGAAGGATTGTGTATCCACTTTTAGAGGTCAAATTGTTTCCTACCTTCGGGCACGAAAAATGATCTCTAAAGGATGTGTCTATCATCTTATTTGAGTTAAGGACACTAGTTCTGAAACTCCCAGTCTTGATTCAGTACTAGTAGTGAATGAATATTCAGATGTCTTTCCTAAAGATCTTCTAGGAATTTCTCCTGAAAGAGAAATAGACTTTGATATTGTTATTCTTCTAGGTACTCAGCCTATATTTATTCCGCCATATAGAATGGCACTAGCAGAACTCAGAGAATTGAAAAAACAGTTGAAGGATCTCTTAGATAAGGGATTCATCAAGCCCAGTATGTCCCCGTGGGGTGCACCAGTTTTATTCATGCACAAGAAAGACGAGTTTTCTTAGAATATGCATTGACTACCGTCAGCGCAATAAAAGTCAAGGTAAAGAACAAGTATCATCTTCCCAGAATTGATGACTTTTTTGACCAACTTCAGGGTGCCAGTGATTTCTCTAAGATAGACCTTAGATCAGGCTATCATCAGTTTAGAGTCAGAGAATATGACATTCTGAAAATAGCCTTTCGTACTAGATGTGGTCACTTTGAATTCCTCATTATGTTGTTTGGTATTACTAATGTCCCAGTAGATTTCATGAACTTGATGAACCGGGAGTTCAAGCAGTACTTGGATATGTTCATCATAGTTTTCATATATGAGATTCTAGTCTATTCCTGAAGTGAGCGTGATCATGCAGACCATCTCAGAATTATACTTTATACCCTTAGAAATCATGAGATGTTTTCCAAATTCAGTAAGTCCGATTTATGGCTAAGGTCAGTAGCATTCCTTGGTCATGTCATTTTCGGTGATGGCATTAGGGTTGATCCTTAAAAGACTGAAGCGGTAAGAAACTGCCCCAGACCTGTCTCTCCTTCAGATATCAGGAGTTTCTTAGGTTTGGATGTCTATTACAGATGGTTTGTTGAGGTATTTTCTTCTATTGGATCCTCTATACCCAGATTGACTCAGAATAAAGTCAAGTTTTAGTGGTCAGATCCTTATGAGAAGAGTTTTCAGGAGTTGAAGACTCGACGCACCTCAGCTCCAGCCTTAGCTTTTTCGGATGGTTTGGATAGTTTCATAGTGTATTGCGATGCATCCAGAGTAGGTTTGGGTTTTGTCCTCATACAGCATAGTAAAATTATAGCCTACATCTCCAGACATCTTAAACCCCATGAGAAGAATTATACTACTCATGATCTTGAGTTAGCAGCTATAGTTTTTGCCTTAAAGATTTGGAGGCATTATCTATACGGTGTTCATGTAGATGTGTTCACAGATTATAAGAGCCTTTAGTATGTCTTTTCTTAGAAAGATCTTAATCTTTGTTAGAGAAGGTTGTTAGAGCTCTTGAAAGATTATGACATGAGTATCCTTTATCATCCGAGCAAGGCCGACGTAGTGGCCGACGCTCTCAGTAGACTGTCCATAGGTAGTGTTGGTCATGTTAAGGACAATAAGAAAAAGTTAGCTCAGGAAGTCCATCAGCTTGCCAGATAAGGTGTTCGCCTAGTCGATTCAAAGGAAGGTGACATATGGGTTCAGAGTAGTTCAGAATCATCTCTAGTTTCTGAGGTGAAAGAAAAGCAAGATAGAGATCCTACCCTTGTCAAGTTTAAAAAGTCAGTAAATGATTAGAAAGTAAAGGTTTTCTCCAAGGGGGAGATGGGTTTTTGCATTGTTAGGGTCCTCTGTGTGTTCTAGGTATAGATGACTTAAGGCAGTGAATTCTTCCAGAAGTGCATGGTGCGCGCTACTTGATTCATCCAGGACCCACTAAGATGTCTTGCAATTTGAGAGAGATCTATTGGTGGAGTGGGGTAAAGAGAGATGTTGCAGAGTTTGTGGGTAATTTCTCTACATGTCAATAGGCTAATATAGAGCCTCAGAAGCCTAGTGACACCATGCAGGAGTTCAGTATTCCTACTTGGAAGTGGGTAGAAGTAAACATGGACTTTGTGATGGGTTTTCTCGTACTCATCACCATCATAATTCAGTTTGGGTCATTATAGATAGGATGACCAAATCAACTTATTTTCTTCCAATCCATACCTCTTATCAGTCGATGATTATGCCAAACTCTACATCAGAGAGTTGGTAAGATTGCACGGTGTTCTGTTATCTATTATATCAGATATAGGTACCCTGTTTACCTCTCATTTCTGAAAAGAGTTCCAAAAGGGTCTTGGTAATAGAGTTTATGTCAATACAACCTTTCATCCTCAGATAGATGGTCAAGCAGAAAGGACCATTCAGACCCTAAAAGATATGATAAGGTCATGTGCAATTGATTTCAAGGGTAGTTGGGATGACCACTTTTCTTTGATTGAGTTTGGATACAACAATTGTTATTATTTCAGTAATCAGATGGATCCATTCAAAGGTCTTTATGGTAGGAGGTGCAGATCTCCAATCAGTTGGTTCGAAGTAAGTGAGGCCTCAGTCATGGGGCCTGACTTAGTATTCGATGCCTTAGAAAAAGTACAGTTGATCAGAGAAAGACTCCGGGCTGCTCAGAGCCGACAGAAGTCTTATGCATATTTGGGCAAAAGGGATATCAAGTACAAGATTGGAGATTATGACTATTTAAAGATCTTTCCCATGAAGGGAGTGAAGACATTCGAAAAGAAGGGAAAGCTCAGTCCCCGATATGTCGGTCCCTTTAAAATTCTCAATCGTTTTGGCAAGGTAGCTTATGATCTCGAATCACCTTCAGATATAGCCTCAATTCATTAAGTCTTCTATGTCTCTTTGCTCAAGAAGTGCATAGGTGACCCAGTATTTACAGTCCCTAGTCATAGCATAGATGTTCAAAACAGCCTCTCTAATAAAGAGATTCCAATCGAAATCCTAGACTATCAGACTCGTAGACTGAGGAATAAATAAGTCCCTCTAGTCAAATTCCTTTTGCAAAATTAGTCTGCTGAGGGATATAATTGGGAAGTTAAAGCATACATGCATACCAAGTATCCTCACCTCTTCTCCGCTAACTCAGACCTAGCTCAAGGTAACAGTTCTCCTTAACCTTTTCAGTTTCATGTTCAGGTTTCAGTTACAAGCTTGGTATCCATTTCATGTTTAGAATTCTATCACAAACTTGGTATTAAATACCATTGCATATTCAGTCATGCATTCATATGTTAGTTCATTTGTGTAATCATGCATCAGATATGCACTCTCATTGTAAGAACCTTTGTTCATCAGAACACTTAGTCATCCATTCATGAATCAGTTATACATGCATTAGATATGCATGATCATTATGATATGTTCAGTTATCAGTCATGTCAGTCATGAGATCATGTTCCAATTGTTTATGTTCATTATGTATGTAAATTTATATTCTCCCCTCTCGCTTAGTCTCATTCAAGGATGAATGTTCTCAAGGGGGAGATATTTTAATACCCCATACTTTTTCCTAACTTGAAATAGTCCCAAGAATGTTAGAAACTTACTTTGAAACATAAATCCATTTTTGTACACGTGTAATTTTGAAGATTTTCACTTTTTATCATGTGGTAAATTGAATTAGCTTTCCAATAATACCAATTTCATCTAAATCCGGTATCGGAGTGAAAAGTTATGGACATTTTACTTAGAACTGCCAGAATTGCCCAGGTGCGACAGCCAGGTTGACGGACCATCGACCCAGTGACGAACCGTCGCCTTGACCGTCACAGCCAAGTTTATGTACTTGTATGTACAAGTCTATGCATATAACATCTTTGATGAAATGCCTCAATAAATGAATCATGGATTGTGAAGTTGGTCATGTATTCAACAAAGTCATGCTTTGTCAGTTTCTTTCCATCGAGTCCTGGGGGTACTTGTACCCGACAATTTAGCTGTGTGCCTAGAGCCAGTGTCATATTTTCATGATATACTCAGTCAAGCCATGTTCAGTAGTATTCATATAGTCATATGACTCAGTAAAACTCAAAAAATCCCAGTAATCTCAGAAAGCTCAGTAATACAGAAATCTCAGTGATATTTCATCAGTCAACATAACTCAGTTAACTCAGTCCAGTTCAGTTCAGTAATTTATCTACAGTGTCTATTTAGATGGGAGTAGAAATTAGCACCAAGTGAACCCAAGGATGGGAACACACACTATCAGATGAGGGTGTGATTCTTAGAAGTCATCCTAGCATTACAGAACTATGAAGCCAACATAGGTTAAGATATCAACACTATCAGATGAGGGTTGATGAGATGGATAAGCACTGTCAAATAAGGGCCCACCATTCTCTTTTGGGGACACTATCAGATGAGGACCACTGACAGCTTGTCCTTACCGGTGGTGCGGTATTGATACCCTTCTAATTGGGGTTATAGATTGGACCCCAACTCAGCTATAATGCGTTATTTTGGGTATATCAGTTAGATAAATACTTCCCATAGTTTTAGAAATAGAAATCAAGACTGTCAGATACAGTCATTCAGTCTCAGTAATAAAACTCAGATAGTTTTACAGAATTTAGGACTGTCAAAAATAGTCAACTCAGAACAGTACAAAACTCAACTAGTTTCATCATATTCAAGACTGTTAGATACATTCACTCATGTTATCATTTATATCAGTCATTAGAACTCAGTTACCAGTCATGTTAGTTATCAGTAAATTTATGTTATCACGATCTCAGTTATAGTTACTATGTATTCATGCATACATTCTCACATTTATATTAGTCATTTAGTCAATATTGTTTATGAATACAAACCCTATACATTCATCCTACCTCTCATGCATACCAGTACATTCAAAGTACTGACGCAATCGCGCTATGGTGTCTTATACCATAGGTTCAGAAACACGAACTCCAAAGTATCAGTAGCAATCCACTCTCCATAGCCAGAGTTAGCAGTGAGTCCTCATCCTTCAAGGACATAATCATTACTTTATTACCTCATTAATTTATTTATTAGTTGAAGTTAGTTTGGAACATTCCCATCAACTCCTTATTCAGACAGTTTAGTCATGATTTAAAGGCTTTTCAGACTATAGTATGTTCAGACAGTTTATTTCAGTATTTTTGGGATTTCATACCCCACCCAGATGTTATATTTTTATTAGATATTATATCTTAGTGTTGAATCTTATGGCCTTTCAATTCATGTTTCCGCATTATATAGTATATTATACAATATACAGGTATAGATATCAGTCATGGGTTAGCCTGTGGTCTTTCGGGATCATGAGCACTATGTAGCATTCCGAGTACCAGATTTAGGGCATTACATATAATCATTGAGAATCTAGTCTCTTCACGATCTAAATATGAAACTTTAAGGATATAATACACCTATTATATCTATAAGGAAATAACAAGAGTTTTTGCCTAAAATAGGTCAGAGAGGCCCACTTTTAAATCTCAAAAATCAATACTAAGGAAAATTCTACCCCAGACTAGGCTAAGATATCTAAATTTACTTTTAGGTGTTAATTAAGTCATAAGTAGTGCTAAGTATCAATTCTACCCTAAACAAGAGAAACTAAGCCAACTACGCATAATTTACAATTCTAAATAGTCTAAGCAGTCCAAATTATTCTAATTATATTTATTGTAACCTCCAAGACCTAAATTCCATCCCATATCTAGCATAAGATAATAAATAAACTATGAATTAGCTCAATCTAGGAGGAAGGTAAACCTAGCCTACCTGGACACTGAAGAAATGCCTGAAGAAATTAGCTAAACCATTGATTATCCCATTTGAGAAACTTCTGTAAGATGTCATGCTATCAAAATCACTATCTACTGATCAAAATGAGAACAATAATACCCATCTTGTACTTTTATGCTTCGGGTCTAAAATCACAGAAAAATCCTATGTAGAGCCCATTTATGGAATCGTATTATCGAAATTGACAACATGTCCCTCTATGCTCAAGGAACATTTATCCTCAATAATGAGTAAATTCTTATCTCAAATGGCGCTACAACCAACCCACCAAAATTTTAGGGATTTTGGAAAAAGATGAAAGATTAAATCATGAAATTAATGAAAGCTTACCAAGAATTCATTGAAGAAATACATAATTTAAGTTTATGAATGATTCTCCTAAGTTTTCACACTTTTTAGTGTTATACTCTCTTGGAAATGGGAGGAAAATGGGATAAAACGGGCTAAGTAAGGTAATTATAGGTTCCTAGGTGTCCAGGTGCTGCTTAAGTTTATACTAGGTCACTTAAGCAGTCATTGCTTAAGCGACCAAGTGTTTCTTAAGCAATACTTGCTATTAATATGCATGTTGCTTAAGTGACCATTCACCTCTTAAGCAACTATCATTTAATCACCAAAGTCATCTCTTAAGCGATTCTGCTGGTCAAGCCAAGTCTCTTAAAAGAAGGCACTAGCACTAGCTATGACTTGGAAATTTCAAAGTCTCCACCGACCCCTCAAAATTTATCCAAAGTATAGTATATACAAAAAAAAAACCATTCCACCCTATCAAGTTTGATGTATCAGACTCAATGGCAAAGTCAAAATTTCCATCCAAAGTCAATTCAATGAAAAGTGGGTCCCATACCCATGTCTATTTATATTAACTTCTGACCAATAGTCCAGAATGAGTTTGGAAGCCTTGAGACCCAAATCAAGGGTCTTTATAGCCTAAAATCGATGTTCCAGAGCTATTGTAACTATTGTAATTGGCATACAAGGTTATTTGATTGAAATTTTTTCCCTATAACCAATTTTAACTAAAAAAGACCTCAAAACAGAGAATTGGCTTAAAAAATAAATGAATTATCTGGTAACTAAACTTTCAACTCTATTAGGTCATAAATGACTTAGGGAAGCTATAAGAAAGATCTAAACAACAAAAATAAGCATAGATGATGAAAATGACCAGGAGGATCATTATAATATCCACTACTAAATGAATTTTCTTCCAAAATAGTAAAGTGTTATGATGTACCAGAGGCCTCAAACTAGTGTGGATACTGGGTCCCATGTCGCTCTTGATTTCCTAAGTAGCCTCTTCTTCTAGGAAGTGTCTCCACTAAATCTGGGGGTAAGGCTAACTCATATTCTATCTCTGTAACTATGTGAAGGATCTCAAAAGGTCAAATATATCTATAGCTAAGCGTGCCCTTCCTTCCAAACCTTATCACACTTTTCGTGCATGATACATAGATAAATACCCAATCATTAACTCTAAATCTCAAGGTGTAAAGTCTGTGATCTGCATAAGCCTTTTGCCTACTCTGAGCTTCCCTCAAATTATCCTAAATCACCCTAACTCTATCCATCGAGTCCTGAAGTAAATCAGTATTGCACAATATAATCTCGGAGGTCTCACACCACCTAATAGGAGAATGATATTTCCTACCACACAAAACCTTAAAAGGTGTCATCTCAATACTCAAATAGCAGCTATTATTATATGAAAACTCTACCAAAGCTAAGTGTTGCTCCCACTGACCTTCAAAATCCATAACATAGAGAGTATATCCTTAAGAACCTAAATTATCCACTCTGACTACCTATCAGTCTTAGGGGTTGTGTGGTGTTTATCTTTCTAGAGAGACATTGGTGTATTTTATAGAGTTGGATATGGTGGATTTTAATGTTATCATAGGGAATGATTGGCTTTATTTATGCTATGCTTCTCTAGATTGTAGGACCCAAAAGGTCAGTTTCTACTCGAATGAAATGGTATTAGAATAGGAGAGAAATTGCATAGTACCCATAAGGAGTTTTA